>NC_041390.1:290159964-290162747 GCF_002162155.2 Triticum dicoccoides
TTCATAAAGTATTATTGTTGACATTACCCTTGAGGTAAAAGGTTGGGAGGCGAATCTATAAGCCCCTATCTTTCTCTGTGTCCGATTGAAACTTTGAACCAATAAGTATCGCGTGAGTGTTAGCAACTGTGAAAGATTATATGATAGTTGAGTATGTGGACTTGCTGAAAATCTCTTTAGTTGACTCTTTCCAATGTTATGATAAATTGCAATTGCTTCAATGACTGAGATCATAGTTTGTTAGTTCTCAATAAAGTTTTTGATTCATACTTTGCTTGGTGAACGAATTGTTACTTTAACATAAGGAATTATATGGCAATATATGTTGCTGTTCTAAAGATGATCATGATGCCCTCATGTCCATATTTAGACACATCTATCTCTAAACATGTGGACATATTTATCAATATCGGCTTTCGCTTGAGGACAAGCGAGGTCTAAGCTTGGGGGAGTCGATACGTCCATTTTGCATCATACTTTTATATTGATATTTATTGCATTATGGGCTGTTATTACACATTATATCACAATACTTATGCCTATTCTCTCTTATTTTATAAGGTTTACATGAAGAGGGAGAATGCCGACAGCAGGAATTCTCGACTCGAAAAGGAGCAAATATTAGAGACCTATTCCGCACAACTCCAAAAGTCGTAAAACTTCACGAAGCATGTTTTTGGAATACATAAAAAATATTGGGTGAAGAAAGAACCAGAGGGGGGCCACCAGCCATCCTCAAGGGTGGAGGGCGCGCCCCCCGACCTTGTGGATCCCTTCGCAGGCCTCCGGTGCCCATCTTTGGCTATATGGTGTGTTTTGACCTGAAAAAATCAGAAGGAAGCTTTCGGGACGAAGCACCGCCGTCTTGAGGCGGAACCTGGGTATAACCAATCTAGGGGTTCAGCGGGGCTGTTCTGCCGGGGAAACATCCCTCCGGGAGGGGGAAATCGAAGCCATCGTCATAACCATCGATCCTCTCATCAAGAGGGGGTCAATCTCCATCAACATATTCACCAGCATCATCTCCTCTCAAACCCTAGTTCATCTCTTGTATTCGATCTTGGTCCCAAAACCTCAGATTGGTACCTGTGGGTTTCTAGTAGTGTTGATTACTCATTGTAGTTGATGCTAGTTGGTTATCCGGTGGAAGATTATATTTTCAGATCCTTAATGATAATTAATACTCCTATGATCTTGATTATGAATATGTTTTGTGAGTAGTTATGTTTGTTCCTGAGGACATGGGAGAAGTCTTGTTATAAGTAATCATGTGAATTTGCTATTCGTTCGATATTTTGATGAGATGTATGTTGTCTCTCCTCTAGTGGTGTTATGTGAACGTCGACTACATGACACTTCACCATTATTTGGGCCTAGGGGAAGGAATTGGGAAGTAATAAGTAGATGATGGGTTGCTAGAGTGACAGAAGCTTAAACCATAGTGATGCGGAGCATCCCAATGTCATCCCCATGGACCTACCTACGTCTCCCATGACACCACTTGGACCAAAGACAAGAGCACGAGCAAGGCCTATCAAAGATAAGGTGAACTCGCTCCTCTCCTAACTACCACTTTCTATGCATGACACATGGGTGCTACCTCAAGCGGAAACCCTATGTGTGACCAGGTACTTGGAGGACACCAAGCTCAATGGACAAGAAGAAGGACTACTTGAAACTCCCAGGCACTAAATGACCGGCGAACCCCGGACGTCCGACGAACTCCAGGCCACGGACGACCGGCCCCCTCCGGACGACCGGCGCTACCACTCCCGAGCCAAAACGCCGGATTTCCGAAGACCTCTGAACGACCGACGCCTCGGACATCCGACCCCAACCGAGCATCCGACCGAAGCACACCCGAGCCGAATCTACGGATGCCCAACGAGCACCAGATGTCCGGACACTCGCGAGCTTCTGGACGACCAGTAGCTACCGGACATCCGCCGCCTATGTGCTGAGTTCGTGTTGGGCCGAATCCCATGTACCCCTTCGACCTCTAAGACTATATATAGACCCCCACCTCCTCTTTTCTAGGGTTAGCGTTGTGATAGCTCATATTAGAGACAGAGCCTCGCTCATCCACATCGGATCTACTCCTCGAGAGAGACCGCGACCCCTCTACGAAGAAGATCCCCTTGGATTCAACACCCCCTTTTGGGTGGCGCCATCAAGACCTCCTTTGGAGAAGAATCGGTTACTGTGTATCGTCCCTTGTTGATCGTGGATCGTGTGAACTCTTTTGTGTTTGATAATCTAGCATATGTGTGATCAATCTTGTTGGTTTTAGTGTTTCTCTCGTGTTTACCCTCGTGATTCCCCTCGTGTTCATCATGTTCATCACGGGATTCACTCGTGAAAGATCGTCCATGTAGGGTTTCACCATACATCATCTTGGTATCAGAGCCACGTTGATCACGATTTCAGAGCCTCCCCGTTGTGTTTTCTAGCCTTGTTTTGTTGATTTTGTCCCTAATTAGAAAATTTCCCACAAAAATAGCCCCAATTTTTTTTGTGATTTGTTGGTGTGATGAAACTTTGTTGGATTTGATCCGTGGATTTGCTTTGCCTTGAGTGGATCTAGCTTTCCCCCTTCATCCCCACCTTTTCCATCCACAAAATCGCCCGGATTCGACGGATTTTGACCTCTCCACCACGAACCCTAGCTGTTCTTCCCGTGCCCGAATTCCGCCCACGCACCGGACGTCCGTCAGCCTCTGGACGTCCGACGATCGGACGACCGTAAACCCCGCACGTCCGTAAAACCATGACGAAACTGACCC
>NC_041390.1:290162948-290279130 GCF_002162155.2 Triticum dicoccoides
CCACCGCCCCATTTCCGCATACACATCCCCATACCACGATCATTTCCGCATACCACCACCATTGGTTACTCGTTTCGCACTCCGATACATTTTTACCACATTGTGCTTTGAGAATTTGAGTTGCGGTTCCGTGTCCTATTGTGTTTCGGCTATTTAGGTACGGTTCAACATCAACATCACCGCCGCTCATCTTCGCCACGGGCGTGTCATCGACAACAACCACTACACCATTTTGACACCATACCATAAGCAAGAACGGTAACCTCATCTTGGTATCATGATACATCATTCGTGCCATTACATTGATAGCCATCATAGCCCACTTTTGCGTATCTTACCCATCAAGACTAGCCTTTGCATATTGCCGGCAACGTGACTTGTGCGACACTAGTGATCATACTTCCCATAGCATACATACATATCACCGGTGCATATCTCGGTATCATCTTTTGTGTCACAAAGTTGTCATTGCATACACAATAGCTATCTTGGTTCGTGAAGCATTGCATGAGACAAGAGCTCAAACACAAAGAGCCAAACAAGCTTTTAAGCAAAATAGGAAAGATAAGAAAAGCGCTTTTAAGCAAGAACCATAGCATCATACAACATTAAGATTGTCATACTAGATCATCTTGGATTATATCATCGGAATACCATACATAGAGCATACTTGGGATAGAAGTTGTTGCATTTTCGCTTAGTACGTTGTGCACAAGTCTTCGTATCCGCCTATTGTGCAATTGTGCTAGCGTCTCTCTAGTGTTGTGCAACAAGAGCATTTTCGTGGATTCCATATTTTGGCTCATCCTTGGTTGCACGACACCATTCATCTCTTTGCGTGTGTATTTCCGCGTACCATATTTTGCTATTGGTCCACTTGTTGCATTGCAAACTTGCGAATCTTTTCCAACATTATTGACTCTCACTAAAAATTGCATCAAATTTTGTGCCACCATCCTAACCGAGCTCCACCATAAGCTTTTACTTGTGTAGGTGTGAGAAACCGACAAGAATTGGTACCAATTGTGCTATTTCCTTGTTCCACATTGAGTGATCATTGATCCATCTTCAACATCGGTCAAGGTACATTTGGTATAAGTTCTTCTCCTTATCCCACTCACATATTTGCTTGGAATGATGGATAGGCCAAGTACTTCTACCAACCCACTCTACATCGAGCAAGACGACGACATGAACTCTTACGTCACAAAGAGCCACCTCTTTGGTGCACAACGTGCTTTGCATCAAGAGCAACAAGCAATGAGTGAATGCATCGACAACCTCGCCACCGACTTGCGACTCTCCGAGCAACGCACAAGAGACTATTTCGACCACAAGCTCGACGACCACAAGCAAGAGAATGATGCAAGAATGGACGTGATTCGTGCTTTGTTGCTCAACCGCTCTTCTTCCTTTTCTTCCTCATCAAGACGAAGCCGCTCAAGTCGGCACTCCGACTACACAATCTCCGGCTCAAGTACACCGACATCCAATACTCTTCGACGTGCCGTGCGCCAAGATCGTCAAGAAAACCGCAACCATCTACACGACAACAACTCTCAAGAACGACATCGTCAAAACCAAGCTACCTTTGCGCAAGCACGAGAACGGCAACGCCAATGCCAACACAAAGAGGAAGAGCGAGCGTGCCTACACAAAGATGCACAAGATGCCGAAGCACAACATCAAGAACAACAATTGCGAGAAGCTCAAGCACTTGAGGCACAACAAGCCCTCCAAGAATCAAGTCGAGCCATAGCCAACCGAGGCCGACAAGCTCGTGAGCATCAAGAAGCACTCCATGATGAAGTCCATGAACGAATATATCAAGCTCGCGTGCATCATCAAGATCGACAAGTTCCTCCACAAGCTCGCCAAGAACATCAAGTTCAACAAGAACAAAAAACATTGGAAATCCTCCACGACAAGAGCAAGTTGTGAGAGACGATCCTCCTCGTCAAGGACGTCATCATCCCTATCCCGAACACAATGAAGAGCAATGCTACGGCAAGTTAAAGTTCACCATGCCCAAGTTCAATGGAAGTAATGATCCCGAAGATTACCTTTCATGGGCATTGAAGGTCGACAAAATCTTCCGTTTGCACAACTATGAATAAGAGAAGAAGATCGTGATGGCATCCCTTGAGTTCCAAGAGTATGTCCTCACTTGGTGGGAACAAGTCATTGAGCGTTGAGAGGCAAAAGAAGAACCACCCATCACTACTTGGGCTCAAATGAAGGATGTCATGAGAGCACACTTCGTGCCAACCTACTACAACCACGACCTCTTCAAGAAACTTCAACTACTCAAGCAGGGAACCAAGAGCGTTGAAGAATACTACAAGGAAATGGAGATTGCCATGATACGAGCCAATGTCACGAAAGATGATGAGCAAACTATGGCACATTTCTTGAATGGACTCAATCATCCCATCAAGAAGATCACCGCCTTCCAACCATACTCGAACCTCGTCGAGCTAGTGCATCAAGCTACCAAGGCGGAACGTCAAGTGCAAGATGACTTCAAGTATGCCAAGTTCTCATCCAAGTCCTATGGTTTATCCAACACCCAAGCTTCAACGACTCCAATACCTTCTACATCAACCAAGCCTTCTACAAGCAACTATGACAAGTCCAGTTACAAGAAAGCTTCGACAACCTCGAGTCATCCTCCTACAACAAGCAACTTCAAGCCGAGAGCTTCATCATCATCTACCCCAACCGATGAGACCGTCAAGACAAGTTCCTCCAAATGCTTCACATGCCGAGGCCGAGGCCACAAGTCCTTTGAGTGTATCAACAAGCGCACCATGATCCTCAACGACGATGGTACATACGACTCCATGAGTGAAGGAGAAACGGAAGCACTCGAGCAAGTCGCCATGCACCGGCAAGTGAACGATGAAGAGGAACAAGTCTTTTGTGATGAAGATTCAAGTCCCGCTCTCGTTGTCTCCAAGGTCTTGACTCTTCAACATCAACAAGAGGAAGACCAAAGATGCCATATCTTTCATACCAAGGCCGACATCAATGGAAGGTCCGTCAAGGTCATCATCGATGGAGGGAGTTGTCATAATTTAGCAAGTGAAGAACTTTGCTCCAAGATGCAATTGCCCAAGACAAAGCACCCACATCCCTACAAAGTTCAATGGCTAAGCGACTCCGGCACTATTCAAGTCGAGCATAGAGTGCAAGTCTCCTTCAAAATCGGAGCTTACGAAGACACTTTGGAGTGTGATGTCGTTCCAATGACTGTTTGCTACCTTCTTCTTGGTCGACCATGGCAATTAGATAGAGGTGTCATCCACAACGGTCGAACGAACCACTACATCTTCAAGATGAAAAGAAAGGGGTATGTACTTCGCCCTATATCTCCAAGCCAAGTGATCGCCGACAAGCAAACCACCCATTGTGGAGAGAATAGTGAGAGAGCAAACCACCAAAAAGAGAGTGAGCGCCACAAGCCCAAATCGAGTGCCTCCATGATGAGTGAAAATAAGAACTTAGTTCTATTTACCACCAAAAGTGAGATAAGAGAAGTGTGTGAGAACCCATCAAGTGTACTACACTACGTCCTTTTGTGCAAGGACGAGGCACCAAAAGCTAACAACTCTCATGATCTACCTCTAGTGTTGTCTTCTCTTTTTCAGGAATTCCAAGATGTTTTCTCCGACGAGCTACCTCCGGGTCTACCTCCACTATGAGGCATTCAACACCGAATCGACCTCATCCCCGGAGCTCCTCTTCCTAACAAGCCCCCCTAACGCGTCAACCCTGAATGATAGAGGCAAAGGTGTCCTGTCTTTCGATGAGATGATGGATATCGCTTTGGTGAAAGTCGACTTTGACGATCCGACTACGAACGTGCGAGGACGTCGCGCCTTAGCAATCGCTAAACCAACTCCGAGAGGTTATTGACCACGCCGGAGCACGATCAACCTGACCACGAGGGTCTGTTTCCTGCGAGCAAGCCAAGAACAAGCAAGAAACTAAGATTGCAATCTAGATATTGCGAATATAAGATGAAAGCTTTAGTGATCAAGGTGGGGTTCTGTGACGCCTTTGTCTGGTCGTTGAACACAAACGAAGTACGCGAAGTTGCAGCTATGGCGAACTTTTAATCTAAACAAAACCCCAAAGTCTAAACGGTGCCCTAAGGGCTGTATATATGGAGGAAGAGAGGGGGAATTTCGTGGCCCTTGGTGGAGGGGTCCGAAATCAACCCTATCTCTTGTTTCCCCACACATACGGACTCTAAAAATAGCCTATACTTATGTATTTCGAAATTACATGGGTCTGGCCCAATAAAAAGGTGACGCAGCACCTATAATAGCCTCGGGACGAAATTTATAAAGTGGCATCTTGTATATTTCGTCCAAGGCTTCATGCACCCATTATGGTGGCTTCAAAGTCCTGAAATCATCACTTGTAACTCCGTTCTTGTTCCCCTTGCACATGCCATCATCTCCATGCTTGTTCTTGCTCCACTGTTCATCCTTCTCCAAGCTAGGCCCTTCATTTGTAAGCAAAACAAATGTATCCAATTTAGGCAGCATCATATTCTCATGAACATTAGAATCATTACCAAGAAACGAAAGTACCTGATAATTTAATTGGCGTGCGCGAGCTCTAGTAATTGGTCCCGTATATGTAGCAGTAGGGGCTGTGGGTGTAACAATGGTATTTATGTCCTCATCATCCTCCCCTTCTTGAAATGAAGTCGTCCTCGACGGAAGCTCATCTTCCTCACCCAAATAAGGCTTCAAATCTGCAATGTTAAAAGTGGGACTAACCCCAAAGTCTGCAGGCAGCTCAAGTTTATATGCATTATCATTTATTTTCTCTAACACCTTAAAGGGACCATCAGCCCGTGGCATGAGCTTTGATTTGCGCAAATCAGGAAATCTATCCTTACGCAAATGTAACCAAACAAGATCTCCAGGTGCGAACACAACATGTTTTCTACCCTTATCTCCAGCAAGTTTATATTTAGCATTCATACGCTCAATGTTTTCCTTAGTTAACTCATGCATTTTTAAAATCAATTCAGCACGTTGTTTAGCATCAAAATTAACCTTCTCCAAAGATGGAAGAGGCAACAAATCAATGGGTGCACGAGGTAGGAAACCATACACAACTTCAAAAGGGCACATCTTAGTAGTAGAATGCAATGAACGATTATAAGCAAATTCAATATGAGGCAAGCATTCCTCCCACATTTTCTTATTATTCTTCAAAACAGCCCTAAGCATAGTAGACAACGTTCTATTGACTACTTTAGTTTGTCCATCAGTTTGGGGGTGACAAGTAGTACTAAAAAGCAGTTTAGTCCCCAACTTAGCCCATAAACATCTCCAAAAGTGGCTAAGAAATTTAGTATCACGATCTAAAACAATAGTATTTGGCACACCATGCAAGTGAATAATTTCACGAAAGAACAAATCAGCAACATTAACAGCATCATCGCTTTTATGACATGGTATAAAGTGTGCCATTTTCGAGAATCTATCCACGACAACAAATATGCTATCCCTCCCCTTCTTTGTTCGAGGTAAACCTAAAACAAACTCCATAGATATATCCTCCCAAGGAACACTAGGTACAGGCAAAGGCATATATAAACTATGAGGATTGAGTCGTGACTTAGCTTTTTGACATGTAGTGCATCGAGCAATAAAACGCTCAACATCCCGTCTCATCTTTGGCCAAAAGAAATGTGTAGCAAGTACGTCCTCCGTCTTCTTCACGCCAAAGTGTCCCATTAATCCTCCTCCATGCGCCTCCTGCAACAACAAAAGACGAACGGAGCTAGCTGGAATGCATAGCTTGTTAGCACGAAACACAAATCCATCGTTAACGACAAACTTGTTCCACATTCTTCCTTTTTTACAATTCTGCATTACATCTTTAAAATCAGCATCATGCACATATTGATCTTTGATGGTCTCCAAACCAAATATTTTGAAGTCAAGTTGTGAAAGCATAGTATAGCGACGAGACAATGCATCAGCAATAACCTTTTCTTTTCCCTTCTTGTGTTTAATGACATAAGGGAAAGTCTCAATGAATTCAACCCATTTAGCATGTCTACGATTCAGTTTAGCTTGACTTTTAATATGTTTCAAAGATTCATGATCAGAATGTATAACAAATTCTTTGGGCCATAAATAATGTTGCCATGTTTCTAAAGCCGAACAAGAGCATATAATTCTTTATCATAAGTAGAATAATTCAGACTAGGCCCACTCAATTTTTCAGAAAAGTATGCAACAGGTTTGCCATCTTGTAATAACACACCTCCTAATCCAATTCCACTAGCATCACATTCAAGCTCAAAAGTCTTATTAAAATCAGGAAGTTGGAGTAAAGGAGCATGTGTCAACTTATCTTTCAATACCGAGAAGGCTTCTTCCTGTGCGGTACCCCAAAGAAAAGGCACATCTTTCTTTGTAAGCTCATTGAGAGGTGCAGCAATGGTGCTGAAATCTCTCACAAAACGCCTATAGAATCCAGCGAGGCCAAGAAAACTCCTCACTTGTGTGACCGTTTTGGGCTGCGGCCAACTCTCAATAGCTTCAATCTTGGCTTTATCAACTTCAATTCCCTGTGGAGTAACAACATAGCCAAGAAAAGATACTCGGTCGGTGCAAAAGGTGCACTTCCCAAGGTTACCAAACAAACGTGCATCACGTAGAGCAATAAAAACAGCACATAAATGTTCCAAATGTTCTTCCAAAGATCTGCTATAAATTAGTATATCATCAAAATAGACTACCACAAATCGTCCAATGAAAGCACGCAAAACTTCGTTCATTAGTCTCATGAAAGTACTAGGCGCATTAGTTAACCCAAAAGGCATGACTAACCACTCATATAATCCAAACTTAGTTTTAAATGCTGTTTTCCATTCATCCCCCAATTTCATACGAATTTGATGGTATCCACTACGCAAATCAACTTTGGAGAATATTGTAGAGCCACTCATTTCATCAAGCATATCATCTAGCCTAGGAATAGGATGACGATAACGAATAGTAATATTATTAATGCCTCTACAATCAACACACATACGCGATGTACCATCCTTTTTCGGCACTAGAATAATAGGAACAGCACAAGGACTAAGGGATTCGCGTATATAACCTTTGTCGAGAAGCTCTTGTACTTGACGCATAATCTCCTTCGTCTCCTCTGGATTGGTACGGTATGGCGCACAGTTTGGCAGTGAAGCACCGGGAATTAAGTCGATCTGATGCTCAATCCCTTGAATAGGTGGTAAGCCCGGTGGCACGTCTTGTGGAAAGACGTCAGCGAACTCCTGCAAAATGTTAGTGATAGCAGGAGGCAAAGAGGAAGGCACGTCCTCGAATGAAAATAATGCCTCTTTGCACACAAAAGCATAGCAAACAGATTTGCTGAAATCTAGCTCATCAATATCAGATTTGGTGGCAAATAAACATGCACTTTTCAATTTAATTTCAGAAGCAACACTAGATGGTTTATTATTAGGCTTCATTTGTTGCTCAAATTCTTTTGCCACAATCTGATTTTCACTCTTATTCTTCTCTTGTTGTGCTTTATTAGCTCTATTAATATCATCTTTCAAAATAGAATCAGGAGTCATAGGAAGCAAAGTAATATTTTTATCCTTATGAAGAAGAGTATACTGATTGTTTCTACCATGGTGTACAGAATTTTTATCAAATTGCCATGGTCTACCAAGTAATAAGGAACATGCTTGCATAGGTACCACATCACAATCAACATAATCAGCATATGTAGATATACTAAAATGCACACGAACAGTACGTGTTACCTTAACCTTGCCGCTGTTGTTGAACCATTGGATGTAGTAAGGATGTGGATGTGGTCTTGTGGTGAGAGAAAGCTTCTCCACCATCTCCATGCTAGCCAAGTTGTTGCAGCTCCCTCCATCTATGATGACGCGCACAGAACGTTCTTTCACAACTCCCTTGGTATGGAACAAATTGTGCCTCTGATTTTGCTCAGCTTGTGTGACCTGCACACTCAAAACACGTTGAGCAACTAAACATTCATACCTGTCAGCGTGTTCAGGAGCCATGTATTGCGTCTCATGATCAGAATCATCTCCACCATGTTCTTCACGTGTAATAAGAGCCAAAGTCTCCTCATCATAGTCACTAGCGGACTCATATCCACCATCCGCGGTAGCAATCATCACACACGGAGATTTGCATTCTCTCGCATAATGACCTCCTCCCTTACAACGACGACAAATAATATCACTTGTGTGCCCTGTTGATGCCATGGAAGATGATAGAGGCGAGGGTGTCCTGATCTTTCGATGAGATGATAAGTATCGATTTGGTGGAGACGACTTTGACGATCCGACTACAAACGTGCACAACGTTGCGCCTTAGCAATCGCTAAACCAATCTCCTGGGGTTACTGACGATGCCGGAAGCACGGTCAGCCTGACCACGAAGGTCTATTCCTGCAAGCAATCGAAGAACGAGCAAGAATATGATAAAGCAATCTGAATATTGCAAATACATATGAGGTATTGATAATGGTGGGGATCCGGAAGCGGTCTTGGTCTGGTCGTTGGAGACAAACGAAGTACACGAAGTTGCAATGGCTAACTTTTAACTAAACAAATCCCAAGGAAAAGCTACTAGATGGATCTACTTATATAGGAGCAAGGGGTGGAGGCCAAGGAGGTGGGAGGACGTCCCAAGGCAGCCTAAAACTAAATCTAGGTCGTACAAGGCCAATGGGCCCAAGTGGAGGTGATGTAACACCTTTGGACTTGTAGTTTGACTCGGATTCTGCTGCAGCATCAGATTGTTTCGTCCACAACTCAACGCTCCGGACGAATTTGAAGGTGATTCCAATTGGGTTGGAAAGTGCACGAAATCTAGTTTCCAACAAAAAAAGAATCACCCAATTCGGAGTCCGTATGAAAAACTTGTGTGCGTTTTGAGTCAGGTATGTGTGTGTAGTCCGAATCTGAATCCAGAACGTGAGAGACTTGGACTCTATCTTCTCTTGGGCCAAAAGTGACGTGAGAGAACTTTTTGGACAGCAAATAAACATCTCTTTCTTCCTTATCTTCATATGTGGATTGTACAAATGTCCCATACACCTGCAATTAGACAAAACACAAAAGTGTGTGAAGTATTTTTGTTCTGGATAACATAAATAGATTATTGAATAGTTTGCACTAGAAATCACCTGACAAATATGCATATATGCAATATTTTTGGTCATATCCAAGGTAGTCATGTCCTCATCAGTACCACATCACAATCAACATAATCAGCATATGTAGAGATACTAAAATGCACACGAACAGTACGTGTTACCTTAACCTTGCCGCTGTTGTTGAACCATTGGATGTAGTAAGGATGTGGATGTGGTCTTGTGGTGAGAGAAAGCTTCTCCACCATCTCCATGCTAGCCAAGTTGTTGCAGCTCCCTCCGTCTATTATGACGCGCACAGAACGTTCCTTCACAACTCCCTTGGTATGGAACAAATTGTGCCTCTGATTTTGCTCAGCTTGTGTGACCTGCACACTCGAAACACGTTGAGCAACTAAACATTCATACCTGTCAGCGTCTTCAGGAGCCATGTATTGCGTCTCATGATCAGAATCATCTCCACCATGTTCTTCACGTGTAATAAGAGCCAAAGTCTCCTCATCATAGTCACTAGCGGACTCATATCCACCATCCGCGGTAGCAATCATCACACGCGGAGATTTGCATTCTCTCGCATAATGACCTCCTCCCTTACAACGACGACAAATAATATCACTTGTGTGCCCTGTTGATGCCATGGAAGAAGAAGAACTCTGTGCAGGCCCAGCAGGTGCGCTCTTGGCAGATAATGGTGGTTGTGCCTGTTTTCTTGTATCACGACTGGAGGAGGCACGTGATTGAGGTGCTGGTGCAGTTGAAGTAGAAGATGCACGCGGTGTCCATGATGAAGGTCGGCCTGCAGAAAAGTTAGTTCTCACCAATGCTTGTCGATCCTGCACTTCACGTTCAGCTTTACAAGCAAGATGGAATAAACGAGTGATATTAGTATACTCCTTAAAGTCTAGAATGGTCTGAATCTCTCTATTTAATCCACCAGAAAACGTGCAAGCATAGCTTCATTCTCCTCAACAATACCACATCTAATCATGCTAGTTTGTAATTCCTGATAATATTCTTCTACAGAATTTTTTCCTTGTCTTAAGCGCTGTAATTTTTGAAGCAATTCACGTTGATAATATGGTGGAACCCAACGAGTACGCATAGCAGTTTTCAAAGCAGCCCAAGTAGTTGGAATAGGATATAATCTACAATGTTCAGACCACCATACACATGCAAAACTAGTGAAAGCACAAACAGCAACAGCAACTCGTCTCTCCTCAGGATATTGTCAACATGTAAATTGTTGTTCAGTTTCTAACTCCCAAGTAAGATATATATCAGGAACATATCTACCCTCAAATGGTGGAATATTCAATTTCAGTTTAGGAATATGGACATCATCTCGTACCTGAGGTGGTGGTGCAGGCCTACCATTACGAATATATACCTGAGGTCGACCTGGTGGTGGTGGTGCAGGTGGCTGCACGTAGTGCTGATTTTGATCAACCTCATCCTCATAATCTCCCACATAATCATCCTCCTCCGCATCAGCAGCAGGAGGCACAGAAGTATCAACAGCAGCACCAACAGTTTGGCCAAACGCAAGAGGAACACGGCTCGCTCGGCGAAGGTCTGTTTCGCGATGTGGAGGTAGTCGTTGTTGTTGTTGTTGTTGTTGGAGAGGTGTGTTAGGTGCAGCGGGTGGTGGTGGTGGAAGACGCGTGAGCAATTCATTAAACTTGTTATCGAGCTTTGTTTCGAACGTCTTCTCCATGCCATCTATCTTCTCCATGGCCTCTTCAAATCTGTTTAGCACATCTTGCACCTGTCCACTCATCATTTGCTGAAATTTATCATGCAAATCCTTATTCGTCATGTTCTCCTAGTCAGTCTCGTCGGCTTGTGATCCTGGCATGGTTAGCAGCAATAGAAACACACAAGAATATGATCCTACAGACTACTAACAAGAGGTGGTGGTGGGTGTCACAAATCCGTCAAGCAAATCTCAAATTCTTACCAGTTCTTACCCAGCAGCAGGCGGTGATCGGCAACCGTTGTAGTCAAAAACTCTCAAAGCTTGGATAGAGCGATTACCAGGGAGAGTCAAATGCACGACGTAGATGTATGTGGAGCTGGGAAGGCTTATAATATGGTAGCAAAAAGGGTCGGCAATAATCAATTCAGAGATGCAAAGTTGAATAAACGCTCAATGACGGTACTGTGCTGGTCCTAGGCTAGACCGTGCTAGAGACGCGAGCCTAGAACACTAACAAAATCACGGCGCTGCACGTAAACAAGGAAAAAGCACACTCTGGATTTTTTTTTCGCTCTCTTTTTTTTTGCGCTCTTTTTTTTTGCGCTGCTTTTTTTTTGCGAAAAATCACTATAATGGCGAGTGTCTCAAAACTCTTCGTAGGTCAAACTGACAGGATGGGCACGAAATTTGTTCGACCAAAATTTTTTTTCGTTTTTTCGACTGCCCGGACCCAAAAACTGGAAACGGGTCAAAAAAAACTTCCTATAATGGCACCTGTCTCAAAACACTCAGAAACACCTAAAAATAGGATAGCCAGAAATTTTTTCGAAAAATGCGTTTTCGAAAAATTTTGGGCCTAAACGGAGGGTGGTTTCCGGACTTTTTTTTTCCGAAACCTACTCCGGCAAGGAAACACGAATCGGAATCTAGATGGATCTCAAAAACACACCTAATATGCAAGGGACTCGGATTGGTGGTGGATATATGGTGGTGGTATATGGCAGCGGTGGTGGTATATGGCAGCGGTGGTAATATATGGATATGGATCGGTGGTGGTATATGGATACAGATTGGTGGTGGTATATGGATACGGATTCGGAGCGGTGGTGGTAGGTGACAGGGGCGATGATGATGGTGCGGTGGCGGCGTGACAACTTATGACCAGAACTCAAAACTCTAAAAGACTAACGCTAAGACCAGCAACTAGACACGACGATGCAATCTCAAATTCAACAAAGCAAAACCCTAAAAAGATTATGCAAAGGCTCAGATTGGTTCGGATATGATGAACTAACCCTAATTTTTTTTGGCTTTTTCGTGGACTGTAGGTATGAAGAATAGACTCGATCTAAACTACGAAAAACTGTAAAATCTCACCGAGCAACCTGGAAATCTGATACCACTTGATAGAGGCAAAGGTGTCCCGTCTTTCGATGAGATGATGGATATCGCTTTGGTGGAAGTCGACTTTGACGATCCGACTACGAACGTGCGAGGACGTCGCGCCTTAGCAATCGCTAAACCAACTCCGAGAGGTTATTGACCATGCCGGAGCACGATCAACCTGACCACGAGGGTCTGTTTCCTGCGAGCAAACGAAGAACAAGCAAGAAACTAAGATTGCAATCTAGATATTGCGAATATAAGATGAAAGCTTTATTGATCAAGGTGGGGTTCTGTGACGCCTTTGTCTGGTCGTTGAACACAAACGAAGTACGCGAAGTTGCAGCTATGGCGAACTTTTAATCTAAACAAAACCCCAAAGTCTAAACGGTGCCCTAAGGGCTGTATATATGGAGGAAGAGAGGGGGAACTTCATGGCCCTTGGTGGAGGGGTCCGAAATCAACCCTATCTCTTGCTTCCCCACACATACGGACTCTAAAAATAGCCTATACTTATGTATTTCGAAATTACATGGGCCTGGCCCAATAAAAAGGTGACGCAACACCTATAATAGCCTCGGGACGAAATTTATGAAGTGGCATCTTGTATATTTCGTCCAAGGCTTCATGCACCCATTATGGTGGCTTCAAAGTCCTGAAATCATCACTTGTAACTCCGTTCTTGTTCCCCTTGCGCATGCCATCATCTCCATGCTTGTTCTTGCTCCACTGTTCATCCTTCTCCAAGCTAGGCCCTTCATTTGTAAGCAAAACAAATGTATCCAATTTAGGCAGCATCATATTCTCATGAACATTAGAATCATTAGCAAGAAACGAAAGTACCTGATAATTTAATTGGCGTGCGCGAGCTCTAGTAATTGGTCCCGTATATGTAGCAGTAGGGGCTGTGGGTGTAACAATGGTATTGATGTCCTCATCACGGAAGAAACAAAAGAAATACAAAGGTAAGTAAAACATCTCATAGACCAGGGACATGTGCACGAAGTTTAAGTCCTTGTGCTATTCCGGTCATTCTAGTGCCAAAAAGAGATGGTAGCTTTCGCATGTGTTCCGATTGTAGACCCATCAATGCTATCACCTTTCGATATAGGTACCCCATTCCACGCCTAGATGACATGCTAGATGAACTTAGCGGCGCCACAATTTTTTCCAAAATTGATCTTAAAAGTTGTTACTATCAAATCCGCATACAAGAGGGTGATGAATGGAATACCGCTTTCAAAACAAAGTTTGGTTTGTATGAGTGGTTAGTCATGCCAATGGGTTTATCGGAAGCACCGGGTACTTTCATGCGTCTTATGAATTATGTGTTTCGCCCTTACATTGGTGAGTTTGTTGTGGGCTACTTCGACGATATCCTTGTTTTTAGCAAATCTCTCAAAGACCTTTCACCCATGTTCGAACCGCTCTGCAAACTCTTCAAAAAGAGCGTCTCTATGCTAACATGAAAAAAAGCCTTTTTGGCGTTGATAAGCTAGTTTTCTTGGGTTTTGTTGTGTCCTCTAAGGGTGTTCATGTTGATGACTAAGATAAATGCTATTAAAACTTGGCCCCAACCAACCAATTGGCAACAAGTGCGTAGCTTCCTTGGTTTAGCCGGTTTCAACCGTACATTTGTGAAGGACTTTAGCACCATTGCTTCACCTTTGCATGCTTTGAGCAAAAAAAATGCACCTTTTATTTGGGGACCATCCCAAGATACCGCATTCAATGACCTTAAGAATTTGCTTACTCATACTCCCGTGCTTGCATTACCCAACTTTGAGAAACCCTTTGAGATTCATTGCGATGCTAGTGGTAATGACACAGGAGGTGTGTTAATGCAAGAGAAGCGCCCCATAGCTTACTTTAGTGAAAAACATTCTGGAGTGCAACTCAATTACCCCATCTATGACAAAGAGCTATGTGCTTTAGTGTGCATTTTGCGTGAATGCGAACATTATCTTTGCCCTCACGAATTTGTCATTCATACCGATCATGAAACGCTTAAATACCTTAAGGGTCAAACTAAGTTGAACAAGTGTCATGCTAAATGGAGTGAATTCATTGAGTATTTTCCTTATGTCATCAAGTACATTAAAGGTAAGGAAAATGTTGTGGCAGATGCTCTTTCCCGCATATGCATGCTTGTTACTCAACCTGAATTGGATGTCATTGGCTTTGAGCACATAAAAGACTTGTATGCGCATGATCCTACTTTTGCTATTCCTTATGCCAAGTGTTTGACGCATACCTCTTGGGATCGCTATTATATCAAAGAAGGTTATCTTATGAGAGCTAACAAACTTTGCATCCCCGAGTCTTCTCTTCGTTTGTTTCTTTTGTAGGAATCTCATGGAGGAGGACTAATGGGACATTTTGGACGCGACAAGACATTTGCTATGCTCTCCAAGAACTATTTTTTGGCCCAAGATGTTTCGCAACGTCAACTGCTTCACTAACCGATGCTCTACATGTCGCAAAGCAAAGTCTAAAGCTCAATCCCATGGCCTCTATATGCCCCTTCCAATACCGTTCCAACCATGGGAAGATATTAGCATGGATTTTGTGCTTGGTTTGCCTAGAACTACAAAGGGAAAGGATACGGTATTTGTTGTTGTGGACCGATTCTCTAAAATGGGACATTTCATTCCTTCCAACAAGATAGATGATGCTTCACGTGTTGCCAATCTCTTTTGTAGGGACATACTTTGCCTACATGGAGTGCCAAAGACGATAGTCTCCGACTGCGACGTCAAGTTCTTGAGTTACTTTTGGAAAATCTTATGCGCCAAGCTCGAAATCAAGCTACTTTTCTCCACGGCTTAACATCCACAAACCGACGGCCAAACAGAGGTGACCAACTGCACGCTCTCCGCTCTCCTCCGCGTGCTAATCAAGAAGAACATCAAGGAGTGGGAGGAGTGTCTACCTGTCGCCGAGTTCGCCTACAACCGAGCAAGACACTCAACTACCGGCAAGTCCCCCTTCGAGGTCGTCTACGGATACAACCCATTGTCCCCTTTGGACATTCTTCCTCTACCACTACAAGAGCACATCAATATGGACGCAAGTGCACGTGTGAACCACCTCAAGAAGGTGCATGAAGATACAAGGCACACCATCGAGCGCCAAGTACAACGACTAGCGACCAAGCTCAATATCAACAAGCATCCCATGGTATTCAACATTGGTGATCTTGTGTGGCTACACCTTCACAAGGACGCTTCCCCACCGAACGCAAGTCCAAACTCTTACCACGAGCGGATGGACCCTTCAAGGTGCTTGCACGCTACAACAACAACGCCTACAAGATTGACCTCCCATGTGACAAGTACAACATGAGCGACATATTCAATGTCAAGGATCTCTCGCCCTACCATGGTGATGAAGAATTCGATCCGAGGTCATATCTTTCCCAAGGGAGGGGAGATGATGCGGAGCATCCCAAGGTCATCCCCATGGACCTACATACATCTCACACGACACCACTTGGACCAATGACAAGCGCACGAGCAAGGGCTATCGAAGATAAAGTGAACTTGCTCCTCTCCGAACTACCACTTTCTATGCATGAGACATGGCAACCACCTCAAGCGGAAACCCTATGTGTGATCAGGTACTTGGAGGAAAGCCATGGATCAGCTATACCCAATGGACAAGACGGCGAGGACACCAAGCTCATTGGACAAGAAGAAGGACTGCTCGAAACTCCCAGGCACCGGACGATCGGCGAACCCCTGACGTTTGACGAACTCCAGGCCACGGACGACCGGCCCCCTCCGGATGACCGGCGCTACCACTCCTGAGCGAAAACTCCGGATTTTTGAAGACCTCTGGACGACCAACGCCCCGGACATCCGACCCCGACCGGACGTCCGACCGAAGCACACCCGAGCCAAATCTACAGACACCCGACGAGCACCAGACGTCTAGACACTCGCGAGCCTCCGGACGACCGGTAGCTACTAGACGTTCGATGCCTGTGTGCTGATTTCGTGTTGGGCCGAAGCCCATGTACCCCTTCGACCTCTAAGACTATATATAGACCCCACCTCCTCTTTTCTAGGGTTAGCATTGTGATAGCTCATATTAGAGATAGAGCCTCGCTCATCCACATCGGATCTACTCCTCGAGAGAGACCGCGACCCCTCTACGAAGAAGATCCCATTGGTTTGAAGACCCCCTTTTGGGTGGCCCCATCAAGACCTCCTTTGGAGAAGAACCGGTTACCATGTATCGTCCCTTGTTGACCATGGATCATGTGAACTCTTTTGTGTTCGAGAATCTAGCATATGTGTGATCAATCTTATTAGTTTTAGTGTTTCTCTCGTGTTACCCCTCGTGTTTACCCTTGTGATTCCCCTTGTGGTCATCGTCTTCATCACGGGATTCGCTCGTTTCGTGAAAGATCGGCCATATGGGGTTCCACCCTACATCACCTAGTTTATGAGTTTCTTCGTAAGGGGCTGATTTGGATCCATATGTTTCATGCTATGGTTAGGTTTACCTTAATTCTTCTTTCATAGTTGCGGATGCTTGCGAGAGGGATTAATCATAAGTGGGAGGCTTGTGCAAGGAAGGGCAACTCCCAAGCACCGGTGCACCCACATATAAAATTATCAAAGTAACGAACGTGAATCATATGAGCATGATGAATCCCATGTGTCCTCAGGCGCGCTTTTCTTTATATAAGAGTTCGTCCAGGATTGTCCTTTGCTACAAAAAGGATTGGGCCACCTTGCGGCACCTTAGTTACTTTATTTACTTGTTACTCGTTACGATTTATCTTATCACAAAACTATCTTTACCGATAATTTCAGTGCTTGCAGAGAATACCTTGCTGAAAACCACTTGTCATTTCCTTCTGCTCCTCATTGGGTTCGACACTCTTACTTATCTAAAGGACTACGATAGATCCCCTATACTTGTGGGTCATCAATGCACTTCCTTGCGTGCGGCCATGGACCCACCTGTCAGCATCTCCACGTACAGTCCTCTTCCGATGGATGTCGTTCATTGACCATGTTGACCACGTTGCGCCAAGAGCACCAAGGCGGTGGACGACGGGAGGCCAAAGTTATCCATAGTTACCTAAGTGGACTAAGGAAATATTTCTCGGTTATGGAGGTGATAAAGAGTTCATCGTAAAGAGTTACATGGATGCAAGCTTTGACACTAATCCAAATGACTCTGAGTCTCGATCTGGATACATATTGAAAGTGGGAGCAATTAGCTAGAGTAGCTCCGTACAGAGCATTGTAGACATGGAAAATTTGCAAAATACAAACGAATCTGAATGTGGCAGACCCATCGACTAAACTTCTCTCACTAGCAAAACATGATCACACCTTAGTACTCTTTGGGTGTTTATGACATAGCGATGTGAACTAGATTATTACCTCTAGTAAACCCTTTGGGTGTTGGTCACAAGGTGATGTGAACTATGGGTATTAATCACATAAAGATGTGAACTATTGGTGTTAATTCACATGGCGATGTGAACTAGATTATTGACTCTGGTGCAAGTGGGAGATTGAAGGAAATATTCCCTAGAGGAAATAATAAAGTTGCTATTTTATATTTCCTTATATCATGATAAATGTTTATTATTCATGCTAGAATTGTATTAACCAGAAACTTGGTACATGTGTGGATACATAGACAAAACACCGTGTCCCTAGTAAGCCTCTACTAGACTAGCTCTGGTCCAAGAAAAATCATCGCGAAGGTTTCATTCAGTTTGGACTCCTTTTGGTATTCATTTTCTGCGAAACTCAGAAACATGGAAGATTTGGAGATGAAGTCGGAGGAGCCACAAGGACGGAGGGCGCGCCCAGGGGGTAGGGCGCGCCCCCACCCTTGTGGGCCCCCCGTGAGCCTCCTGACCTAATTCTTTTGCCTATATATTCCCAAATATCCCCAAACCACCAGAGGCATCCACGAAAACACGTTTCCACCGCCGCAACCTTCTATACCCGTGAGATCCCATCTAGGGACCTTTTCCGGCACCCTGCCGGAGGGGGATTCGATCACATAGGGCTTCTACATCAATTCTATTACCCTTCCGATGAAGCGTGAGTAGTTCACCACAGACCTACGGGTCCATAGCTAGTAGCTAGATGGCTTCTTCTCTCTGTCTTTGATTCTCAATACCATGTTCTCCTCGCTGTTCTTCGAGATATATTTGATGTAATACTTTTTTGCAGTGTGTTTGTCGATATCTGATGAATTATGGATTTATGATCAGCTTATCTATGAATATTATTTGAATCTTCTCTGTTATGCATGATTTGATATCTTTGTAATTCTCTTCGAACTATCAGTTTGGTTGGGCCAACTAGATTGGTTTTTCTTGCAATGGGAGAAGTGCTTAGCTTTGGGTTCAATCTTGCGGTGTCCTTTCCCAGTGATGATAGGGGCCGGAAGGCACATATTGTATTGTTGCCATCGAGGATAAAAAGATGGGGTTTTCATCATATTGCTTGAGTTAAGTCCTTTACATCATGTCATCTTACTTAATGCGTCACTCCATTCTTCATGAACTTAATACTCTAGATGCATGCTGGAAAGTGGTCGATGTGTGGAGTAATAGTAGTAGATGTAGAATCGTTTCGGTCTACTTGACACAGACGTGATGCCTATATTCACGATCATTGCCTTAGATATCGTCATAACTTTGCACTTATCTATCAATTGCTTGGCAGTAATTTGTTCACCCACCGTATTATTTGCTATCTTGAGAGAAGCCTCTAGTGAAACCTATGGCCCCCAGGTCTATTTTCCATCATATAAAGTTTCCGATCTACTATTTTGCAATCTTTTACTTTCTGATCTATAAACCAAAAATACCAAAAATATTTACTTTATCATTTGTCTATCTCTATCAGATCTCACTTTTGCAAGTAACCGTGAAGGGATTGACAACCCCTTTATCGCGTTGGGTGCAAGTTGTTTGATTGTTTGTGCAGGTATTCGGTGTTTTGTGCGTTGTCTCCTGCTGGATTGATACCTTGGTTCTCAAATCAAGGGAAATACTTATCTCTACTTTGCTCCATCACCCTTTCCTCTTCAAGGGAAAAACCAACACAAGCTCAAGAAGTAGCAAGCAACTATCAACTAGGCTGTAGACTTCCCAGGCTTGGTTTTGTTTTAAATAGGCCCAACCCATATGACGACAATGGGGCACAAAGATCTAGCAGGTATCAACTGGCCTCTGTCCCGCCAGCCTTAGTTATATTTTCTCTTAGAACATCCGCAAGAAGTTTTTTACTGAAGAAAATGCATAGCCCAGTTCTATTTTCCTCTAAAAATGCCATGTCCTACTTCCATTTTCTGATCTCTACCTATAGCTTTACTAGTTCATATACATATATGTTGGGGAACATAGCATGCAATTTCAAAAAATTCCTATGATCACGCAAGATCTATCTAGGAGATGCATAGAAACGAGAGGGGGAGAGTGTGTCCATGTACCCTCGTAGACCGAAATCGGAAGTGTTAGCTTAACGTGGTTGATGTAGTCGAACGTCTTCATGATCCAACCGATCAAGCACAAACATATGACACCTCTGTGATGAGGACATCAATACCATTGTTACACCCACAGCCCCTATTGCTATACATACTGGACCAATTACTAGAGCTCGCGCACGCCAATTGAATTATCAGGTATTTTCGTTTCTTGGTAACGATTCTAATGTTCATGAGAATATGATGCTGCCTAAATTGGATACATTTGTTTTGCTTACAAATGAAGGGCCTAGCTTGGACAAGAAAGATGAACCTTGGAACAATTTCAAGCATGTAGATGATGGCATGCGCAAGGGAAACAAGAACGAAGTTACAAGTGATGATTCCATGACTCTGAAGCCACCATAATGAATGCATGTAGCATGGGACGAAATATACAAGATGCCACTTCATAAATTTCGTCCAGAGGCTATTCTAGGTGCTGCGTGATAGAGGCGAGGGTGTCCCGATCTTTCGATGAGATGATAACTATCGATTTGGTGGAGACGACTTTGACGATCCGACTACAAACGTGCACGACGTTGCGCCTTAGCAATCGCTAAACCAACTCCGAGAGGTTATTGACCACGCCGGAGCACAATCAACCTGACCACGAAGGTCTATTCCTGCAAGCAATCGAAGAACAAGCAAGAATATGATAAAAGCAATCTGAATATTACGAGTATATATGAAGTATTGATAAAGGTGGGGATCCGTAAGCGGTCTTGGTCTGGTCGTTGGACACAAACGAAGTACACGAAGTTGCAATGGCTAACTTTTAACTAAACAAATCCCAAGGAAAAGCTACTAGATGGATCTACTTATATAGGAGCAAGGGGTGGCGGCCAAGGAGGTGGGAGGACGTCCCAAGGCAGCCTAAAACCAAATCTAGGTCGTACAAGGCCAATGGGCCCAAATGGAGGTGATGTAACACCTTTGGACTTGTAGTTTGACTCGGATTCTGCTGCAGCATCAGATTGTTTCGTCCACAACTCAACGCTCCGGACGAATTTGAAGGTGATTCCAATTGGGTTGGAAAGTGCACGAAATCTACTTTCCAACAAAAAAAGAATCACCCAATTCGGAGTCCGTATGAAAAACTTGTGTCCGTTTTGAGTCAGGTATGTCTGTGCAGTCCGAATCTGAGTCCAGAACATGAGAGACTTGGACTCTATCTTCTCTTGGGCCAAAAGTGACGTGAGAGAACTTTTTGGACAGCAAATAAACATCTCTTTCTTCCTTATCTTCATATGTGGATTGTACAAATGTCCCATACACCTGCAATTAGACAAAACACAAAAGTGTGTGGAGTATTTTTGTTCTGGATAACATAAATAGATTATTGAATAGTTTGCACTAGAAATCACCTGACAAATATGCATATATGCAATATTTTTGGTCATATCCAAGGTAGTCATGTCCTGATCATCCTCCCCTTCTTGAAAATAAAGCCGTCCTCGGCGTTGCTTAATCTGAAATGTGGCTAACAAAGGAGACAAGGTGTACATGTTGTATATGTATATGTCATCCATTTTTACTTCCCTTGATTTTTGCATATGACACATGAATAGATGAGTAACTTGCACAGTTCATAAAATCTAAAGCCAAAAAATTAGCACAAGAAGTAGAAGGCATGAAAATATTGCAACTCAGTTTGCACATATAAGTGAAGCTCTTATTCATTTCAAAAGATTGACAATGTTCATCATTAAACCATCCCAACATTGGTGAATAAACCTTACTTGCATCAAATTTACATGCTACAACATGCTTAAATAAGCAAACATGCAATAACTCATTCAACATAGAATCATCACCAAGATTAGAGGTCATATCAAAATGATTAAACATTGGTTCTTTTGCATCAATAGTTAATTCAATGGGTGCACTCAAAATTGTTGGTATTTCAGTTGTTTGATCACATGGCAAAGTCAAATTATCAACGTAGTCCTCTAAAATAGGTGGTGTGATCAAAGTAGTGGGTAGCTCATCAGATGGTGCATTCAAATTGACAAGGCATTCTTCATTCTCATGTAGAGATGGAAGATCAGTACCTTTGTCATTACCTCTTATGATCAACTCAGATGATGTAGCCACTCTCGGGGGCGATGTGTCACATGGTGGAGGTGATGTAGTCCTGACAACAACGGATGTGGTTGTCATAGTATGCCTAGTAGTTGAAGGAACAATCATATCAACTCTTGGAATGTGCACCGTGCGCTTGTTCTCCTCGTGGCCAACACGTCGTTTTATTTCCTGTTCAGCTTTGCAAGCAAGATGAAACAAATGGTCCATAGGATAACAGTCTTCATGAATTAGTATCTCTTGAATATCACGGTTTAATCCTCCCCAAAATCTATCCATAAAATCATCTTCACTTTCTTCTAAAGAGGAATGCAACAAGGTAATTTGTAAATCATCATAATATTTTGTTACAGTTTCACAACCTTGTTTTAAGTGTTGCAACTTCTTAATCATGTCACGAGTATAATAAGCAGGGACGAAAGTATGTCGCATGGCAAGTTTCAAATCATCCCAAGTAGTAGGTATATAATCAGGGTGTAACCGACAATATTCACTCCACCAAACCAAAGCATAACCAGTGAAAGAACCAACCGCAACCTTACTCTTTTTATGTTCATCAAAATTATGGGAAGCAAATATATTTTTTATGTCGAACTCCCATTCAATATATAAAGCAGGTTTAAAACGGCCATTAAATGGTGGTATAGATACATTAATCTGATCATGTGCATTTGGATATTTGTGCACCTCTCGTGACGGTTGTGGTATTTGCAAAGGTGGTGGCACGTCTCCCGCGATCGACAAAGCCCATGAATTGACTCTGGATCCTGTCATGATTAGTAGAACAAGAAACAAAACCCAAAAATAATGTTCCTATAACTACTAGGATGTGGTGGTAAAATGCTCACAGTAAAGCAAATATCAATGTCTTACAAGTTCTTACCATGTAGCAGGCGGTGATTGGCAACCAGCGGTGTCAAGTAACTCCGAATATTGAGTAAAGCGATTGCCAGGGGAGCGTACGTATACACGGTGTAGAAATATGTGGAGCTGGGTTGGCTATATATGGTAGCAAAAGATTAGCAATAATCAATTCAAAGATGCAATGTTGAATAAACGCTCAACGACAGTACTGTGCTGGTCCTAGGCTAGACCGGACTAGAGACGCGAGCCTAGAACACTAATGAGGTCACGACGTAGCACAACTAGCATCAATGAAGGATACTAAGTAGCTCTTGACAGCAAGATATAAGTGAAGATAATGATGAAAAACAACTGCCAAGCAGGATATACAACAACTCTCTCTCCAATTTTCCTCTTAAAAAGTTTGAGCCAATTTTCTGGTAAATTCTTGCAAAGAATGCTACTAACTCAAGCTTTCCAATGCAAAAAGAATCACTCAATTCCGAGTTGATATGAGGAGTCAAAGAATTCTAAAACTGGCCTGAAAAATTGGAACAAGCTGTGTTCACGAACTTCAGAGGGCAAAAAGACCTATTTCAAAGCCGATTTTGAGGTGTCAAATATTGAACTAGCTTCTGCAAATATTTAGATGCGGCTCGTCTCTAGCTTCAATTTGAGTACTCACGGAGCCAAAACGGACTTCGTATGAGGAAGATACACCTGTTTTAGTGAACAGTGCGCAAAACAGATTCCAATCCGAATTCAGGTACGAGATTGATTCTAGATAGATTCGATTTTTTTTCTCTCCTTTTTTTTCTCACGCTTTTTTTTTTCTTTCTTTTTTTATCTCTGACTTTTTTTTACTTTTTTTTCTCTCGTTTTTTTCTCTATCTTTTTTTCTCTCTTTCCAAAACAAACTAGATAAGACGCAGATTGGATCAAGCGAAGATGTGAACGGTCTCAACTATTATTATGACAATGAATGGTGGGTAGCACATGGTGGAAATTGATGGATGGGTGGTGGACAGCGGAAGAGATAATGATGCAGCGGTGGCGTGACTAATGTGAACAGAACTCGAAACTCTAAACGAACTAGACACTAAGACCAGCAACTCGACACGATGATGCAACCGATAATTCAACTATGCAAGCAATGAAAAGAAAATTGCAAAGGCTCAGACTGGCTTGGACCAAGGATGAATAGATCTAACTTTTGTTTTGTGGCTTTTTCTTGGACAATAGGTAAGAAAATAAATCTAATTTAGGAAAAAACTGGAAATTCTCACCGAGCAACCTGAAAACTGATACCACTTGATAGAGGCGAGGGTGTCCCGATCTTTCGATGAGATGATAACTATCGATTTGGTGGAGACGACTTTGACGATCCGACTACAAACGTGCACGAGGTTGCGCCTTAGCAATCGCTAAACCAACTCCGAGAGGTTATTGACCACGCCAGAGCACAATCAACCTGACCACGAAGGTCTATTCCTGGAAGCAATCGAAGAACAAGCAAGAATATGATAAAAGCAATCTGAATATTACGAGTATATATGAAGTATTGATAAAGGTGGGGATCCGTAAGCGGTCTTGGTCTGGTCGTTGGACACAAATGAAGTACACGAAGTTGCAATGGCTAACTTTTAACTAAACAAATCCCAAGGAAAAGCTACTAGATGGATCTACTTATATAGGAGCAAGGGGTGGCGGCCAAGGAGGTGGGAGGACGTCCCAAGGCAGCCTAAAACCAAATCTAGGTCGTACAAGGCCAATGGGCCCAAGTGGAGGTGATGTAACACCTTTGGACTTGTAGTTTGACTCGGATTCTGCTGCAGCATCAGATTGTTTCGTCCACAACTCAACGCTCCGGACGAATTTGAAGGTGATTCCAATTGGCTTGGAAAGTGCACGAAATCTAGTTTCCAACAAAAAAAGAATCACCCAATTTGGAGTCCGTATGAAAAACTTGTGTGCATTTTGAGTCAGGTATGTCTGTGCAGTCCGAATCTGAATCCAGAACATGAGAGACTTGGACTCTATCTTCTCTTGGGCCAAAAGTGACGTGAGAGAACTTTTTGGACAGCAAATAAACATCTCTTTCTTCCTTATCTTCATATGTGGATTGTACAAATGTCCCATACACCTGCAATTAGACAAAACACAAAAGTGTGTGGAGTATTTTTGTTCTGGATAACATAAATAGATTATTGAATAGTTGGCACTAGAAATCACCTGACAAATATGCATATATGCAATATTTTTGGTCATATCCAAGATAGTCATGTCCTCATCACTGCGTCACCTTATTATTGGGCCAGACCCATGTATTTTCGAAGTACTTAAGTATAGGCTGTTTTTAGAGTCCGTATGTGTGGGGAAACAAGAGTTAGGGTTGGTTTAGGACCCCTCCACCAAGGGCCACGAAATTCCCCCTCTCTCCTCCATATATACAGCCCTTAGGGCATCGTTTAGACTTTGGGTTTTGTTTAGACTAAAAGTTCGCCATAGCTGCAACTTCGCGTCCTTCGTTTGTGTCCAACGACCAGACCAAGACGTAACAGAACCCCACCTTCATTAATAAAGCGTTCCTCTTTTATTCGCAATATCCAGATTGCAATCTCAGTTTCTTGCTTGTTCTTCGTTTGCTCGCAGGAAATAGACCCTCGTGGTCAGGTTGATCGTGCTCTGGCATGGTCAATAACCCTCGGAAGTTGGTTTAGCGATTGCTAAGGCGCGACGTCTTCGCACGTTCGTAGTCGGATCGTCAAAGTTGATTCCCACAGAAAGCGATATCTATCTCATCGAAACATCGGGGCACCTTTGCCTCTATCACTCTGAGTTCTGCACACGTTCAACTCGATGACGCCCCTCAAACTCTTGATCTAGCAAAGTATCCAGGGAGAGTTCGTCAACACGGTGGTGTGGTGACGGTGATGGTGATGTGGTCCGCGCAGGGCTTCGCCTAAGCACTACGACAATATGACCGAAGGAGTAAACTATGGAGGGGGCACAACACACGGCTAAGAGAACAATTGATGTTCTTTGGGGTGCCCCCTGCCCTCATATATAAAGGAGGAGAGGGAGGAGGCCGGCCATAGTGGCGCGCCATGGGGGGGAACCGACTTTGACTCCTAGTCCTAGTCGCCCCCTTCCTTCTTTCGGAGGGGAAACGTGGGAAGGAGAGGGAGAGGGGAAAGGAAAGGGGGGTCATGCCCCCTCCCCTTGTCCAATTCGGGCTGCCCATGGGGGGTGCCACCCCTTTTGGCCCCCCTTCCTCTCCCCTATGTCCCATGCTGGCCCATTACTTTCTGCGGGGGGAGGGGGGGGGTTCCGGTAACCCCTCGATACTCCGAAAATATCTGAAATGCTCCAAAACTATTCCAGTGTCCGAATACTATCGTCCAATATATCAATCTTTTCCTCTCAACCATTTCGAGACTCCTCGTCATGTCCGTGATCTCATTGGGGACTCTGAACAATCTTCGGTCACCAAAACACATAACTCATAATACAAATCGGCATCGAACATTAAGCGTGCGGACCCTACGGGTTCGAGAACTATGCAGACATGACCGAGACACCTCACGGATCAATAACCAATAGCGAAACGTGGATGCTCATATTGGCTCCCACATATTCTACGTAGATCTTTATTGGTCAAACCGTAATGACAACATACGTGATTCCCTTTGTCATTGGTATGTTACTTGCCCGAGATTCGATCGTCGGTATCTCCATATGTAGTTCAATCTCATTGCCATCAAGTGTCTTTACTCGTTCCATAATGCATCATCCCGCAACTAACTCATTAGTCACATTGCTTGCAAGGCTTATTATGATGTGCATTACCGAGTGGGCCCAGAGATACCCCTCCGATACTCGGAGTGACAAATCCTAATCTCGATCTATGCCAACCCAACAAATACCTTCGAAGATACCTGTAGAGCATCCTTATAATTACCCAGTTACGTTGTGATGTTTGATAGCATACAAGGTATTCCTCTGGTATCTGGGAGTTGCATAATCTCATAGTCAAAGGAATATGTATAAGTCATGAAGAAAGCAATAGCAATAAAACTTAATGATCATTATGCTAAGCTAACGGATGGGTCTTGTCCATCACATCATTCTCCTAATGATGTGATCCCGTTCATCAAACGCAGCCCCGCCCCATCGCCCCACCGCCCGCCGCCACATCGCCCCGCCCCGATGCCCCGCCCCGCCCTGGCCCGGCTTGCCGCCACAGCGCCCCAGCGGCGCCCCGCCCTGGCCCGGCTTGCCGCCCCGCCCCCTGCCGCCCCGGCGCCCGCCCTGCCCCGGTGCCCGCCGCCTCCTCCACGACCGCCGGAGCCAAGGTGTTTTTTTTGTTTTTTCTATTGTTATTTGTGTTTAGGTTTAGGTTATAGTGGTAGGATTAGGTTAGTGCTAGATTTAGGTTTAGATAATTAGAAGAAGATTTTCTTTAAAAGAACAATAAGTAGAAGTAGAGGAAAAAGGAAAAAGGAAGAGGGTCGCTGAGGGGATAGATGGTGGACGCAGTGGGTCCCGCCGGTCCCGACACCCATGCCAAGAACCCCCCGGTCCGGGTGCTGACCCGTCGACCATGCGTCGCCATACCTGAGGGCACCAGGGGACGAGCGGTGATGAGGACATCAATACCATTATTACACCCACAGCCCCTACTGTTACATATATTGGACCAATTACTAGAGCTCGCGCACGCCAATTAAATTACCAGGTACTTTCGTTTCTTGGTAATGATTCTAATGTTCATGAGATTATGATGCTGCCTAAATTGGATACATTTGTTTTGCTTACAAATGAGCATGGAGTTGATGGCATGCGCAAGGGGATCAAGAACGGAGTTACAAGTGATGATTTCAGGACTTTGAAGCCGCCATAAGGAGTGCATGAAGCCTTGGACGAAATATACAAGATGCCACTTCATAATATTCGTCCATAGGCTATTCTAGGTGCTGCGTCACCTTATTAATGGGCCAGGCCCATGTAATTTCGAAATACTTAAGTATAGGCTATTTTCAGAGTCCGTATGTGTGGGGAAACAAGAGTTAGGGTTGGTTTCGGACCCCACCCTCAAGGGCCATGAAATTCCCCCCCTCTTCCTCCATATATACAGCCCTTAGGGCGTCGTTTAGACTTTGGGGTTTTGTTTAGATTAAAAAGTTCGCCATAGCTGCAACTTCGCGTACTTCGTTTGTGTCCAACGACCAGACCAAGACGTCACAGAACCCCACCTTGATCAATAAAGCTTTCATCTTATATTCGCAATATCCCGATTGCAATCTCAGTGTCTTGCTTGTTCTTCGTTTGCTCGCAGGAAACAGATCCTCGTGGTCAGGTTGATCGTGCTTCGGCGTGGTCAATAACCCTCGGAAGTTGGTTTAGCGATTGCCAAGGCGCGACGTCTCGCACGTTCGTAGTCGGATCGTCAAGGTCGACTCCCACAGAAAACGATAGCCACCATCTCATCGAAACATCGGGACACCTTAGCCTCTATCAAGTGGTATCAGATTTCCAGGTTGCTCGGTGAGATTTTACAGTTTTTCGTAGATTAGATCGAGTCTGTTCTTCATACCTACAGTCCACGAAAAAGCCACACAAAAAAAATTAGGGTTAGTTCATCATATCTGAACCAATCTGAGCCTTTGCATAATCTTTTTAGGGTTTTTGCTCTGTTGAATTTGCGGTTGCATCGTCGTGTCAAGTTGCTGGTCTTAGAGTCTAGTCTTTTAGAGTTTCGAGTTCTGGTCATAAGTTGTCACGCCGCCGCCGCACCATCATCATCGCCCATCTACCACTTTTGCTTATCCACCACCGCTCTGAATCCATATCCATATACCACTACCACTCCGTATCCATATACCACCACCAACCTCTATCCATATACCACCACCGCTACCATATACCACCACCGCTGCCATATACCACAACCATATATCCACCACCAATCCGAGTTCTTCTCATATTAGGTTTGTTCTTGAGATCAATCTAAATTCCTATTCCTGTTTCCTTGCCTGCGTAGGTCTCGGAAAAAAAAAGAGTCTGGAGACCCCCAGGCAGTTTTTAGGCCAAAATTTTCACGGGCAAATTTTTTTCCCTATCCTATTTTTAGGCTTTTCTGAGTCTTTTGAGCCACGTGCCATCATAGTGATTTTTTGTCGCACTTTTTCGTCGTCGCTGCCCTAATTTCCGAAAAAAAAGTGAAAAAAAAAATTCCGTGCCCATCCTATCAGTTTGACGAGGGAAGAGTTTTGAGACACTCGCCATTATAGGGATTTTTCGCAAAAAAAGAGGAGCGCAAAATAGGAGCGCAAAAAAAAGAGCAAAAAAAAAGAGAGTTCCAGAGTGTGCTTTTCCCTTATTTACGTGCAGCGTCGTGATTTTGTTAGTGTTCTAGGCTCGCGTCTCTAGCACGGTCTAGCCTAGGACCAGCACAGTATCGTCGTTGAGCGTTTATTCAACTTTGCATCTCTGAATTGATTATTGCTGACCCTTTTTGCTACCATACTATAAGCCTTCCCAGCTCCACATACATCTACGTCGTGCGTTTGACTCTCCCTGGCAATTGCTCTATCCAAGCTTTTGAGAGTTTTTGACTACAACGGTTGCCGATCACCGCCTGCTGTTGGGTAAGAACTGGTAAGAATTTGAGATTTACTTGACGGATTTGTGACACCCACCACCACCACCACTTGTTAGTAGTCTGTAGGATCATATTCTTGTGTGTTTCTATTGCTGCTAACCATGCCAGGATCACAAGCCGACGAGACTGACTGGGAGAACTTGATGAACAAGGAGCTTCATCGATAGAGGCAAAGGTGTCCCGTCTTTCGACGAGATGATGGATATCGCTTTGGTGGAAGTCGACTTTGACGATCCGACTAGGAACGTGCGAGGACGTCGCGCCTTAGCAATCGCTAAACCAACTCCGAGAGGTTATTGACCACGCCGGAGCACGATCAACCTGACCACGAGGGTCTGTTTCCTGCGAGCAAACGAAGAACAAGCAAGAAACTAAGATTGCAATCTGGATATTGCGAATATAAGATGAAAGCTTTATTGATCAAGGTGGGGTTCTGTGACGCCTTTGTCTGGTCGTTGAACACAAACGAAGTACGCGAAGTTGCAGCTATGGCGAACTTTTAATCTAAACAAAACCCAAAGTCTAAACGGTGCCCTAAGGGCTGTATATATGGAGGAAGAGAGGGGGAATTTCGTGGCCCTTGGTGGAGGGGTCCGAAATCAACCCTATCTCTTGTTTCCCCACACATACGAACTCTAAAAATACCATATACTAATGTATTTCGAAATTACATGGGCCTGGCCCAATAAAAAGGTGACGCAGCACCTATAATAGCCTCTGGACAAAATTTATGAAGTGGCATCTTGTATATTTAGTCCAGGGCTTCATGCACTCTTATGGTGGCTTCAAAGTCCTGAAATCATCACTTGTAACTCCGTTCTGGTTCCCCTTGCGCATGGCATCATCTCCATGCTTGCTCTTGCTCCAATGTCCATCCTTCTCCAAGCTAGGCCCTTCATTTGTAAGCAAAACAAATGTATCCAATTTAGGCAGCATCATATTCTCATGAACATTAGAATCATTACCAAGAAACGAAAGTACCTGATAATTTAATTGGCGTGCGCGAGCTCTAGTAATTGGTCCAGTATATGTAGCAGTAGGGGCTGTGGGTGTAACAATGGTATTGATGTCCTCATCATCCTCCCCTTCTTGAAATGAAGTCGTCCTCGCGGAAGCTCATCTTCCTCACCCAAATAAGGCTTCAAATCTGCAATGTTAAAAGTGGGACTAACCCCAAAATCTGCAGGCAGCTCAAGTTTATATGCATTATCATTTATTTTCTCTAACACCTTAAAGGGACCATCAGCCCGTGGCATGAGCTTTGATTTGCGCAAATCAGGAAATCTATCCTTACGCAAATGTAACCAAACAAGATCTCCAGGTGCAAACACAACATGTTTTCTACCCTTATCTCCAGCAAGTTTATATTTGGCATTCATACGCTCAATGTTTTCCTTAGTTAACTCATGCATTTTTAAAATCAATTCAGCACGTTGTTTAGCATCAAAATTAACCTTCTCCGAAGATGGAAGAGGCAACAAATCAATAGGTGCACGAGGTAGGAAACCATACACAACTTCAAAAGGGCACATCTTAGTAGTAGAATGCAATGAACGATTATAAGCAAATTCAATATGAGGCAAGCATTCCTCCCACATTTTCTTATTACTCTTCAAAACAGCCCTAAGCATAGTAGACAATGTTCTATTGACTACTTCAGTTTGTCCATCAGTTTAGGGGTGACAAGTAGTACTAAAAAGCAGTTTAGTCCCCAACTTAGCCCATAAACATCTCCAAAAGTGGCTAAGAAATTTAGTATCACGATCTAAAACAATAGTATTTGGCACACCATGCAAGCGAATAATTTCACGAAAGAACAAATCAGCAACATTAACAGCATCATCGCTTTTATGACATGGTATAAAGTGTGCCATTTTCGAAAATCTATCCACGACAACAAATATGCTATCCCTCCCCTTCTTTGTTCGAGGTAAACCTAAAACAAAGTCCATAGATATATCCTCCCAAGGAACACTAGGTACAGGCAAAGGCATATATAAACCATGAGGATTGAGTCGTGACTTAGCTTTTTGACATGTAGTGCAGCGAGCAATAAAACGCTCAACATCCCGTCTCATCTTTGGCCAAAAGAAATGTGTAGCAAGTATGTCCTCCGTCTTCTTCACGCCAAAGTGTCCCATTAATCCTCCTCCATGCGCCTCCTGCAACAACAAAAGACGAACGGAGCTAGCTAGAATGCATAGCTTGTTAGCACGAAACACAAATCCGTCGTTAACGACAAACTTGTTCCACATTCTTCCTTCTTTACAATTCTGCATTACATCTTTAAAATCAGCATCATGCACATATTGATCTTTGATGGTCTCCAAACCAAATATTTTGAAGTCAAGTTGTGAAAGCATAGTATAGCGACGAGACAATGCATCAGCAATAACATTTTCTTTTCCCTTCTTGTGTATAATGACATAAGGGAAAGTCTCAATGAATTCAACCCATTTAGCATGTCTACGATTCAGTTTAGCTTGACTTTTAATATGTTTCAAAGATTCATGATCAGAATGTATAACAAATTCTTTGGGCCGTAAATAATGTTGCCATGTTTCTCAAGTCCGAACAAGAGCATATAATTCTTTATCGTAAGTAGAATAATTCAGACTAGGCCCACTCAATTTTTCAGAAAAGTATGCAACATGTTTGCCATCTTGTAATAACACACCTCCTAATCCAATTCCACTAGCATCACATTCAAGCTCAAAAGTCTTATTAAAATCAGGAAGTTGGAGTAAAGGAGCATGTGTCAACTTATCTTTCAATACCGTGAAGGCTTCTTCCTGTGCGGTACCCCACAGAAAAGGCACATCTTTCTTTGTAAGCTCATTGAGAGGTGCAGCAATGGTGCTGAAATCTCTCACAAAACGCCTATAGAATCCAGCGAGGCCAAGAAAACTCCTCACTTGTGTGACCGTTTTGGGCTGCGGCCAACTCTCAATAGCTTCAATCTTGGCTTTGTCAACTTCAATTCCCTGTGGAGTAACAACATAGCCAAGAAAAGATACTCGGTCGGTGCAAAAGGTGCACTTCCCAAGGTTACCAAACAAGCGTGCATCACGTAGAGCAATAAAAACAACACGTAAATGTTCCAAATGTTCTTCCAAAGATTTGCTATAAATCAGTATATCATCAAAATAGACTACCACAAATCGTCCAATGAAAGCACGTAAAACTTCATTCATTAGTCTCATGAAAGTACTAGGCGCATTAGTTAACCCAAAAGGCATGACTAACCACTCATATAAACCAAACTTTGTTTTAAATGCTGTTTTCCATTCATCACCCAATTTCATACGAATTTGATGGTAACCACTACGCAAATCAACTTTGGAGAATATTGTAGAGCCACTCAATTCATCAAGCATATCATCTAGCCTAGGAATAGGGACGATAACGAATAGTAATATTATTAATGCCTCTACAATCAACACACATACGTGATGTACCATCCTTTTTCGGCACTAGAATAATAGGAACAGCACAAGGACTAAGGGATTCGCGTATATAACCTTTGTCGAGAAGCTCTTGTACTTGACGCATAATCTCCTTCGTCTCCTCTAGATTGGTACGGTATGGCGCACGGTTTGGCAGTGACGCACCAGGAATTAAGTCAATCTGATGCTCAATCCATCGAATAGGCGGTAATCCCGGTGGCACGTCTTGTGGAAATATGTCAGCGAACTCCTGCAAAATGTTAGTGACATCAGGAGGCAAAGGGGAAGGCACGTCCTCGAATGAAAATAATGCCTCTTTGCACACAAAAGCATAGCAAACAGATTTGCTGAAATCTAGCTCATCAATATCAGATTTGGTGGCAAATAAACATGCACTTTTCAATTTAATTTCAGAAGCAACACTAGATGGTTTATTATTAGGCTTCATTTGTTGCTCAAATTCTTTTGCCACAATCTGATTTTCACTCTTATTCTTCTCCTGTTTTGCTTTATTAGCTCTATTAATATCATCTTTCAAAATAGGATCAGGAGTCATAGGAAGCAAAGTAATATTTTTATCCTTATGAACAAGAGTATAATGATTGTTTCTACCATGGTGTACAGCATTTTTATCAAATTGCCATGGTCTTCCAAGTAATAAGGAACATGCTTGGATCGGTACCACATCACAATCAACATAATCAGCATATGTAGAGATACTAAAATGCACACGAACAGTACGTGTTACCTTAACCTTGCCACTGTTGTTGAACCATTGGATGTAGTAAGGATGTGGATGTGGTCTTGTGGTGAGAGAAAGCTTCTCCACCATCTCCATGCTAGCCAAGTTGTTGCAGCTACCTCCATCTATGATGACGCGCACAGAACGTTCCTTCACAACTCCCTTGGTATGGAACAAATTGTGCCTCTGATTTTGCTCAGATTGTGTGACCTGCACACTCAAAACACATTGAGCAACTAAACATTCATACCTGTCAGCGTCTTCAGGAGCCATGTATTGCGTCTCATGATCAGAATCATCTCCACCATGTTCTTCACGTGTAATAAGAGCCAAAGTCTCCTCATCATAGTCACTAGCGGACTCATATCCACCATCCGCGGTAGCAATCATCACACGCGGAGATTTGCATTCTCTCACATAATGACCTCCTCCCTTATAACGACGACAAATAATATCACTTGTGTGCCCTGTTGATGCCATGGAAGAAGAAGAACTCCGTGCAGGCCCAGCAGGTGCGCTCTTGGCAGATAATGGTGGTTGTGCCTGTTTTCTTGTATCACGACTGGAGGAGGCACCTAATTGAGGTGCTGGTGCAGTTGAAGTAGAAGATGCACGCGGTGTCCATGATGAAGGTCGGCCTGCAGAAAAGTTAGTTCGCGCCAATGCTTGTCGATCCTGCACTTCACGTTCAGCTTTACAAGCAAGATGGAATAAACGAGTGATATTAGTATACTCCTTATAGTCTAGAATGGTCTGAATCTCTCTATTTAATCCACCCAGAAAACGTGCAAGCATAGCTTCATTCTCCTCAACAATACCACATCTAATCATGCCAGTTTGTAATTCCTGATAATATTCTTCTATAGAATTTTTTCCTTGTCTTAAGCGCTGTAATTTTTGAAGCAATTCACGTTGATAATATGGTGGAACCCAACGAGTACGCATCGCAGTTTTCAAAGCAGCCCAAGTAGCGAGAATAGGATATAATCTACAATGTTCATACCACCATACACATGCAAAACTAGTGAAAGCACAAACAGCAGCAGCAACCCGTCTCTCCTCGGGATATTGTAAACATGTAAATCGCTGTTCAGTTTCTAACTCCCAAGTAAGATATATATCAGGAACATATCTACCCTCAAATGGTGGAATATTCAATTTCAGTTTAGGAATATGGACATCATCTCGTACCTGAGGTGGTGGTGCAGGCCTACCATTACGAATATATACCTGAGGTCGACCTGCTGGTGGTGGTGCAGGTGGCTGCACGTAGTGCTGATTTTGATCGACCTCATCCTCATAATCTCCCACATAATCATCCTCCTCCGCATCAGCAGCAGGAGCCACAGAAGTATCAACAGCAGCACCAACAGTTTGGCCAAACGCAAGAGGAACACGGCTCGCTCGGTGGAGATCTGTTTCGCGACGTGGAGGTAGTCGTCGTTGTTGTTGTTGGAGAGGTGCGTTAGGTGTAGCGGGTGGTGGTGGTGGAAGACGCGCGAGCAATTCATTAAACTTGTTATCGAGCTTTGTTTCGAACGTCTTCTCCATGCCATCTATCTTCTCCATGGCCTCTTCAAATCTGTTTAGCACATCTTGCACCTGTCCACTCATCATTTGCTGAAATTTATCATGCAAATCCTTATTCGTCATGTTCTCCCAGTCAGTCTCGTCGGCTTGTGATCCTGGCATGGTTAGCAGCAATAGAAACACACAAGAATATGATCCTACAGACTACTAACAAGAGGTGGTGGTGGTTGCACAAATCCGTCAAGCAAATCTCAAATTCTTACCAGTTCTTACCCAGCAGCAGGCGGTGATCGGCAACCGTTGTAGTCAAAAACTCTCAAAGCTTGGATAGAGCGATTACCAGGGAGAGTCAAACGCACGACGTAGATGTATGTGGAGCAGGGAAGGCTTATAATATGGTAGCAAAAAGGGTCAGCAATAATCAATTCAGAGATGCAAAGTTGAATAAACGCTCAACGACGGTACTGTGCTGGTCCTAGGCTAGACCGTGCTAGAGACGCGAGCCTAGAACACTAACAAAATCACGGCGCTGCACGTAAACAAGGGAAAAGCACACTCTGGAAAAAAATCGCTCTTTTTTTTGCGCTGCTCTTTTTTTTTGCGAAAAATCACTATAATGGCGAGTGTCTCAAAACTCTTCCCAGGTCAAACTGACAGGATGGGCACGAAAATTTTTTTTGACCAATTTTTTTTTTCGACTGCCCGGACCCAAAAACTGGAAACGGGTCAAAAAAACTTTCTATAACGGCGACTGTCTCAATACGCTTAGAAACACCTAAAAATAGGATAGCCAGAAAATTTTTCGACAAGTGCGTTTTCGGAAAATTTTGGGCCTAAACGGAGGGTGGTTTCCGGACTCTTTTTTTTTCGAAACCTACTCCGGCAAGGAAACATGAATCGGAAACTAGATGGATCCCGAAAACAAACCTAATAAGCAAGGAACTCGGATTGGTAGTGGATATATGGTGGTGGTATATGGCAGCGGTGGTGGTAGCGGTGGTAGTATATGGATATGGATCGGTGGTGGTATATGGACACGGATTGGTGGTGTATATGGATACGGATTCGGAGCGGTGGTGGTAGATGGCAGGGGCGATGATGATGGTGCGGCGGCGGCGTGAAAACTTATGACCAGAACTCGAAACTCTAAAAGACTAGACTCTAAGACCAGCAACTAGACCGACGATGCAACCGCAAATTCAACAAAGCAAAACCCTAAAAAGATTATGCAAAGGCTCAAATTGGTTCGGATATGATGAACTAACCCTAATTTTTTTTGTGGCTTTTTCGTGGACTGTAGGTATGAAGAACAGACTCGATCTAAACTACGAAAAACTGTAAAATCTCACCGAGCAACCTGGAAATCTGATACCACTTGATAGAGGCAAAGGTGTCCCGTCTTTCGATGAGATGATGGATATCGCTTTGGTGGAAGACGACTTTGACGATCCGACTACGAACGTGCGAGGACGTCGCGCCTTAGCAATCGCTAAACCAACTCCGAGAGGTTATTGACCACGCCGGAGCACGATCAACCTGACCACAAGGGTCTGTTTCCTGCGAGCAAACGAAGAACAAGCAAGAAACTAAGATTGCAATCTGGATATTGCGAATATAAGATGAAAGCTTTATTGATCAAGGTGGGGTTCTGTGACGCCTTTGTCTGGTCGTTGAACACAAACGAAGTACGCGAAGTTGCAGCTATGGCGAACTTTTAATCTAAACAAAACCCAAAGTCTAAACGGTGCCCTAAGGGCTGTATATACGGAGGAAAAGAGGGGGAATTTCGTGGCCTTGGTGGAGGGGTCCGAAATCAACCATATCTCTTGTTTCCCCACACATACGAACTCTAAAAATAGCATATACTAATGTATTTCGAAATTACATGGGCCTGGCCCAATAAAAAGGTGACGCAGCACCTATAATAGCCTCTGGACGAAATTTATGAAGTGGCATCTTGTATATTTAGTCCAAGGCTTCATGCACTCTTATGGTGGCTTCAAAGTCCTGAAATCATCACTTGTAACTCCGTTCTGGTTCCCCTTGCGCATGGCATCATCTCCATGCTTGCTCTTGCTCCAATGTCCATCCTTCTCCAAGCTAGGCCCTTCATTTATAAGCAAAACAAATGTATCCAATTTAGGCAGCATCATATTCTCATGAACATTAGAATCATTACCAAGAAACGAAAGTACCTGATAATTTAATTGGCGTGCGTGAGCTCTAGTAATTGGTCTAGTATATGTAGCAGTAGGGGCTGTGGGTGTAACAATGGTATTGATGTCCTCATCATTCATGATACGTTTCAGCAAATGATGAATGGACAGGTGCAAGATGTGATAAACAGATTTGAAGACGCCATGGAGAAGATAGATGGCATGGAGAAGACGTTTGAAACAAAGCTCGATAACAAGTTTGCTGAATTGCTGTCGCGTTTTCCACCACCACCACCGGCTGCTCCTGCCGCACCTCTGCAACAACAGCAACAACACCGACTACCTCCACGTCGGGAAACAGCCCTCCACCGAGCGAGCCGTGTCCCTCTTCAGTCGGGCCAAACTGTTGGTGCTGCTGTTGATACTTCTGTGGCTCCTACTGCTGATGTGGAGGAGGATGATTATGTGGGAGATTATGAGGATGAGGTTGATCAAAATCAGAACTACGTGCCACCAACAGCACAGCAACCACCAGGTCATCCACATGAAAATAATGGCAATGGTAGGGCTCACCCTCAGGTACGAGATCATGACCATCTCCCTAAACTAAAATTGAATATTCCACCATTTGAGGGTAGATATGTTCCTGATATATATCTTACTTGGGAGTTAGAAACTGAACAACGATTTACATGTTTACAATATCCCGAGGAGAGACGTGTTCCTGCTGCTGTTTGTGCTTTCACTAGTTTTGCATGTGTTTGGTGGTCTGAGCATTGTAGATTATATCCTATTCCGGCTACTTGGGCTGCTTTGAAAACTGCTATGCGTACTCGTTGGGTTCCACCATATTATCAACGTGAATTACATCAAAAATTGTAGCGCTTAAGACAAGGAAAAAATTATGTAGAAGAATTTTATCAGGAATTACAAACTGGCATGATTAGATGTGGTATTGTTGAGGAAGCTATGCTTGCACGTTTTATGGGTGGATTAAATAGATAGATTCAAACGATTCTAGAGTATAAGGAGTATACTAATATCACTCGTTTATTCCATCTTGCTTGTAAAGCTGAACGTGAAGTGCAGGATCGACAGGCATTGGCGCGGACTAACTTTTCTGCAGGTCGACCTTCATCATGGATACCACGTGCATCATCTACTTCCACATGTTCTGCTACACCAGCGCCTCCGTCGGCTGCCACCTCCAACCGTGATACAATAAAGCAGGCACAATCACCACTATCTGCCAAGAGCACACTTTCTGGGCCTGCAAAGAGCTCTTCTTCATCCATGGCATCAACAGGGCAAACACATGATATTATTTGTCGACGTTGCAAGGGTGGAGGTCATTATGCGAGAGAATGCCCATCTAAGCGTGTGATGATTGTTACTGAGGATGGTGGGTATGAGTCCGCTAGTGACTATGATGAGGAGACTTTGGCTCTTATTACACGTGAAGAACACGGTGGAGACGATTCTGATCATGAGACGCAATACATGGCTCCTGAAGATGCTGACAGGTATGAATGTTTAGTTGCTCAACGTGTTTTGAGTGTGCAGGTTACACAAGCTGAGCAAAATCAGAGGCATAATTTGTTCCATACAAAGGGAGTTGTGAAGGAACGTTCTGTTCGCGTGATCATAGATGGAGGGAGCTGCAATAACTTGGCTAGCATGGAGATGGTGGAGAAGCTATCTCTCACCACAAGACCACATCCACATCCTTACTACATCCAATGGTTCAACAACAGCGGCAAGGTTAAGGTAACACGTACTGTTCGTGTGCATTTTAGTATCTCTACATATGCTGATTATGTTGAATGTGATGTGGTACCTATGCAAGCATGTTCCTTATTACTTGGTAGACCATGGCAATTTGATAAAAATTCTGTACACCATGGTAGAAACAATCAGTATACACTTGTTCATAACGATAAAAATATTACTTTGCTTCCTATGACTCCTGATTCGATTTTGAAAGATGATATTAATAGAGCTAATAAAGCAAAACAGGAGACAAATAAGAGTGAAAATCAGATTGTGGCAAAAGAATTTGAGCACCAAATGAAGCCTAATAATAAACCATCTACTGTTGTTTCTGAAATTAAATTGAAAAGTGCATGTTTACTTGCCACCAAATCTGATATTGATGAGCTAGATTTTAGCAAATATGTTTGCTATGCTTTTGTGTGCAAAGAGGCATTATTTTCATTCGAGGACGTGCCTTCCTCTTTGCCCCCTGCTGTCACTAACATTTTGCAGGAGTTCGCTGACGTCTTTCCACAAGACGTGCCACCGGGATTACCACCTATTCGAGGGATTGAGCATCAAATTGACTTAATTCCCAGTGCTTCGCTACCCAACCGTGCTCCATACCGTACCAATCCAGAGGAGACGAAGGAGATTATGCGTCAAGTACAAGAACTGCTCGACAAAGGTTATATACACGAATCCCTTAGTCCTTGTGTTGTTCCTATCATTTTAGTGCCGAAAAAGGATGGTACGTCGCGTATGTGCGTTGATTGTAGAGGCATTAATAATATTACTATTCGTTATCGTCATCCTATTCCTAGGCTAGATGATATGCTTGATGAATTGAGTGGCTCTACAATATTCTCCAAAGTTGATTTGCGCAGTGGATACCATCAAATTCGCATGAAATTGGGTGATGAATGGAAAACAGCATTTAAAACTAAGTTTGGATTATATGAGTGGTTAGTCATGCCTTTTGGGTTAACTAATGCACCTAGTACTTTCATGAGGTTAATGAACGAAGTTTTACGTGCTTTCATTGGACGATTTGTGGTAGTTTACTTTGATGACATATTGATTTATAGCAAATCTTTGGAGGAACATTTGGAACATTTACGTGATGTTTTTATTGCTCTACGTGATGCATGTTTGTTTGGAAACCTTGGAAAGTGCACCTTTTGCACCGACCGAGTATCTTTTCTTGGCTATGTTGTTACTCCACAGGGAATTGAAGTTGATAAAACCAAGATTGAAGCTATTGAGAGTTGGCCGCAGCCCAAAACGGTCACACAAGTGAGGAGTTTCCTTGGCCTCGCTGGTTTCTATAGGCGTTTTGTGAGAGATTTCAGCACCATTGCTGCACCTCTCAACGAGCTTACAAAGAAGGATGTGCCTTTTGTTTGGGGTACCGCACAGGAAGAAGCCTTCACGGTATTGAAAGATAAGTTGACACATGCTCCTTTACTCCAACTTCCTAATTTCAATAAGACTTTTGAGCTTGAATGTGATGCTAGTGCAATTGGATTAGGAGGTGTGTTATTACAAGATGGAAAACATGTTGCATACTTTTCTGAAAAATTGAGCGAGCCTAGTCTGAACTATTCTACTTATGATAAAGAATTATATGCTCTTGTTCGGAGCTTAGAAACATGGCAACATTATTTATGGCCCAAGGAATTTGTTATACATTCTGATCATGAATCTTTGAAACACATTAAAAGTCAAGCAAAACTGAACCGTAGACATGCTAAATGAGTTGAATTCATTGAGACTTTCCCTTATGTCATTAAACACAAGAAGGGTAAAGAAAATGTTATTGCTGATGCCTTGTCTCGTCGTTATACTATGCTTTCACAACTTGACTTTAAAATATTTGGTTTGGAGACCATCAAAGATCAATATGTTCATGATGCTGAATTTAAAGATGTGATGCAGAATTGTAAGGAAGGGAGAACTTGAACAAGTTCGTTCTTAACGATGGATTTGTGTTTCGTGCTAACAAGCTATGCATTCCAGCTAGCTCCGTTCGTCTTTTGTTGTTGCAGCAGGCGCATGGAGGAGGATTAATGGGACACTTTGGCGTCAAGAAGACGGAGGATATACTTGCTACACATTTCTTTTGGCCAAAGATGAGACGGGATGTTGAGCGTTTTGTTGCTCGCTGCACTACATGTCAAAGAGCTAAGTCACGACTCAATCCTCATGGTTTATATATGCCTTTGCCTGTACCTAGTGTTCCTTGGGAGGATATATCTATGGACTTTGTTTTAGGTTTACCTCGAACAAAGAAGGGGAGGGATAGCATATTTGTTGTCGTAGATAGGTTCTCGAAAATGGCACACTTTATACCATGTCATAAAAGCGATGATGCTGTTAATGTTGCTGATTTGTTCTTTCGTGAAATTATTCGCTTACATGGTGTGCCAAATACTATTGTTTCAGATCGTGATACTAAATTTCATAGCCATTTTTGGAGATGTTTATGGGCTAAGTTGGGGACTAAGCTGCTTTTTAGTACTACTTGTCACCCCCAAACTGATTGACAAACTGAAGTAGTCAATAGAACATTGTCTACTATGCTTAGGGCTGTTTTGAAGAATAACAAGAAAATGTGGGAAGAATGCTTGCCTCATATTGAATTTTCTTATAATTGTTCATTGCATTCTACTACTAAGATGTGCCCTTTTGAAATTGTGTATGGTTTCCTACCTCGTGCACCTATTGATTTGTTGCCTCTTCCATCTTCAGAGAAGGTTAATTTTGATGCTAAAGAACGTTCTGAATTGATTTTAAAAATGCATGAGTTAACTAAGGAAAACATTGAGCGTATGAATGCTAAATATAAACTTGCTGGAGATAAGGGTAGAAAACATGTTGTGTTTGCGCGTGGAGATCTTGTTTGGTTACATTTGCGTAAAGATAGATTTCCTAATCTGCGCAAATCAAAGCTAATGCCACGTGATGATGGTCCTTTTAAGGTGTTAGAGAAAATAAATGATAATGCATATAAACTTGAGCTACCTGTAGATTGTGGGGTTAGTCCCACTTTTAACATTGCAGATTTGAAGCCTTATTTGGGTGAGGAAGATGCGCTTCCGTCGAGGACGACTTCATTTCAAGAAGGGGAGGATGATGAGGACATCAATACCATTGTTACACCCACAGCCCCTACTGTTACATATACTGGACCAATTACTAGAGCTCGCGCACGCCAATTAAATTACCAGGTACTTTCGTTTCTTGGTAATGATTCTAATGTTCATGAGATTATGATGCTGCCTAAATTGGATACATTTGTTTTGCTTACAAATGAGCATGGAGTTGATGGCATGCGCAAGGGGATCAAGAACGGAGTTACAAGTGATGATTTCAGGACTTTGAAGCCGCCATAAGGAGTGCATGAAGCCTTGGACGAAATATACAAGATGCCACTTCATAATATTTGTCCATAGGCTATTCTAGGTGCTGCGTCACCTTATTAATGGGCCAGGCCCATGTAATTTCGAAATACTTAAGTATAGGCTATTTTTAGAGTCCGTATGTGTGGGGAAACAAGAGTTAGGGTTGGTTTCAGACCCCACCCTCAAGGGCCACGAAATTCCCCCCCTCTTCCTCCATATATACAGCCCTTAGGGCGTCGTTTAGACTTTGGAGTTTTGTTTAGATTAAAAGTTCGCCATAGCTGCAACTTCGCGTACTTCGTTTGTGTCCAACGACCAGACCAAGACGTCACAGAACCCCACCTTGATCAATAAAGCTTTCATCTTATATTCGCAATATCCCGATTGCAATCTCAGTTTCTTGCTTGTTCTTTGTTTGTTCGCAGGAAACAGACCCTCGTGGTCAGGTTGATCGTGCTCGGGCATGGTCAATAACCCTCGGAAGTTAGTTTAGCGATTGCTAAGGCGCGACGTCTCGCACGTTCGTAGTCGGATCGTCAAGGTGGACTCCCACAGAAAACGATATCCACCATCTCATCGAAACATCGGGACACCTTAGCCTCTATCAAGCAGGTTAGGGGGTTCCTCGGTGTCGATGGAACCCTAAATAACAAGTATCGTCAGTGCGAGATACATGTGGTCGTCGGTGTTGAAGACCATCCACGTCCCACAAGTGACGCCGGCGTCCCACAGCAACAGTTCTCGGCATCGATGGCGGTCGAACACCATTGCGAATTTATCAGCCTCTACAATGACGATTAAAGGCCAAGTGTTGAAACTTGAAACACATAAACCGACTCATGTCGGTTTGGTTGTTTGAACTTTCAAAACTTGGCCTTAATCCTCATCGCAAAGGCTGCCAGACAAATTCGCCAAGGTGTTCGACCATCATTGGCCACCATAACTATTGTTGCGGGACGCCGGGCACCGGCGTGACTTGTGGGATGTCGATCTAGTGTTCAGCGCCGAGCGCCACATGTATCTCGCACCGATGATACTTGCTATTTAGGATTCCATCGACGCCGAGGAATCCCCTAAACCGCTCGTCCTATTGTGAATATTTAGTTAGGTTGACGAAAAAAACAAAATTGCTGTGTTACTCATCTTTCGATTTAAATGTGCAGTTTTTTTGTCGCTGCGAGGGTCTAGTGTTTGACGAGCTCTGACCTTGCATTCATGGGTGAGCACAAATGACATCTCCTCCTTCCCCCTTCATTTGCTCTATTCTAGTCTTCGTGCCGATGACACTTGCTACCTATACGTGTCTTCAATCATCAGTATGCGTGACCACTATGCGTCTCCCGTTCCAAAGGGTTACATCTATAAATATGCATGCATTTGTAACCGTGATTCTTTCGAATTGTCTAACGTTATCCATGGACATCCCAAGTATGTGTAGATTGGGTTCGTTTTCCCATATGGTCTGCTCCAGATCCGATGCAGAATTTCGTCAGTGCCTCCCTATCTTTGGCTTTGAGCACATAAAAGACTTGTATGCGCATGATCCTACTTTTGCTATTCCTTATGCCAAGTGTTTGATGCATACCTCTTGGGATCGCTATTATATCAAAGAAGGTTAACTTATGAGAGCTAACAAACTATGCATCCCTGAGTCTTCTCTTCGTTTGTTGCTTTTGCAGGAATCTCATGGAGGAGGACTAATGGGACATTTTGGACGCGATAAGACATTTGCTACGCTCTCCAAGAACTATTTTTGGCCCAAGATGTTTCTCGACGTCAACCACTTCACCAACCGCTGCTCTACATGTCGCAAAGCTAAGTCTAAAGCTCAATCCCACGGTCTCTATATGCCCCTTCCAATATTGTTCCAACCATGGGAAGATATTAGCATGGATTTTGTGCTTGGTTTGCCTAGAACTAGAAATGGAAAGGATTCGGTATTTGTTGTTGTGTACCGATTCTCTAAAATGGCACATTTCATTCCTTGCAACAAGATAGACGATGCTTCACATGTTGCCAATCTCTTTTGTAGGGACACACTTTGCCTACATGGAGTGCCAAAGACGATAGTCTCCGACCGCGACGTCAAGTTCTTGAGTTACTTTTGGAAAACCTTATGCGCCAAGCTCGGAATCAAGCTACTTTTCTCCACGGCTTACCATCCACAAACCAACGGCTAAATGGAGGTGACCAACCGCACGCTCTCCGCTCTCCTCTGCGTGCTAATCAAGAAGAACATCAAGGAGTGGGAGGAGTATCTACCTATCGCCGACTTCGCCTACAACCGAGCAAGACACTCAACTACCGGCAAGTCCCCCTTCGAGGTTGTCTACAGATTCAACCCATTGTCCCCTTTGGACATTCTTCCTCTACCACTACAAGAGCACATAAATATGGACGCAAGTGCATGTGTGAACCACCTCAAGAAGGTGCATGAACATACAAGGCACACCATCGAGCACCAAGTACAACGACTAGGGACTAAGCTCAACATTAACAAGCACCCCATGGTATTCAACATTGGTGATCTTGTGTGGCTACACCTTCGCAAGGACCGCTTCCCCACCGAACGCAAGTCCATACTCTTACCACGAGCGGATGGACCCTTCAAGGTGCTTGCACTCTACAACAACAACGCCTACAAGATCGACCTCCCACGCGACAAGTACAACGTGAGCGATGTCTTCAATGTCAAGGATATCTCGCCCTACCATGGTGATGAAGAATTCGATCTGAGGTCGGATCTTTCCCAAGGGAGGGGAGATGATGCGGAGCATCCAAAGGTCATCCCCATGGACATACCTACGTCTCCCACGACACCACTTGGACCAATGACAAGAGCACGAGCAAGGGCTATCGAAGATAAGGTGAACTTGCGCCTCTCCGAACTACCACTTTCTACGCATGAGACATGGCTACTACCTCAAGCGGAAACCCTATGTGTGATCAGGTACTTGGAGGAAAGCCACGGATCAGCTATACCCAATGGACAAGACGATGAGGACACCAAGCTCAATGGACAAGAAGAAGGACTGCTCGAAACTCCCACGCACCGGACGACCGGCGAACCACGGACGTCCGACGAACTCCAGGCCACGGGCGACCGGCCCCCTCCGGACGACTGGCGCTACCACTCCCGAGCGAAAACGCCGGATTTCTGAAGACCTCCTGACGACCGACGCCCCGGACATCCGACCCCAATCGGATGTCCGACCGAAGCACACCCGAGCCGAATCTATGGACGCCCGACGAGCACCGGACGTCCGGACACTCGCGAGCCTCCGGACGACCGATAGATACCAGATGTTTGATGCCTGTGTGCTGATTTCATGTTGGGCCAAAGCCCATGTACCCCTTCGACCTCTGAGACTATATATAGACCCCCACCTCCTCTTTTCTAGGGTTAGCGTTGTGATAGCTCATATTATAGATAGAGCCTCGCTCATCCACATCGGATCTACTCCTTGAGAGAGACCGCGTGACCGGAAATGCTAAGTTATTTTATTTCCTCGGGTTCGGGTTTTTGTCTCTGTGTGTTGTTGTCGTTGTCATGAATCTCATATCATGTCATCATGTGCATTGCATTTACATACGTGTTCGTCTCATGCATCCGAGCTTTTCCCCGTTGTCCGTTTTGCATTCCGGCGCTTCTATGTCCTCCGGTGGTCCTCTCTACCTTCTTTTCGTCTGTGGGGGTTAAACATTTCCGGATTGGACCGAGACTTTCCAAGCGGACTTGGTTTACTACCGGTAGACCGCCTGTCAAGTTTCGTACCATTTGGACTTCGTTTGATACTCCAACGGTTAACCGAGGGACCGAGAAGGCCTCGTGTGTGTTGCAGCCCAACACCCCTCCAATTTGGCCCAAAACCCACCAAAACCCTCTCCATCATCTAGAGCGTTCGATCACAATCGCGTGGCTGAAAACCGCAGCTCATTTGGACTCTCCTAGCTCCCTCTATCTATAAATAGGTGCACTCCCCCGAAAATTCCGGATCCCTAACCCTAGCCCCGCTCCCTCTCCGCCGCCGGAAAAAAATCGCCGGGCCGGACATGTCCGACCCACGCCGTCGCCGCCACGTGGCACGCCGCCATTCGCCGCCGCAGTCTCCCACCGCGCCGGCCCGTGCGGCCCGGGGCAGGCCCCCACGGCCCGAGCCGCCCTGCGCCCGAGCGCCCGCGCCCCGCCGCCTTCTTCCCCGATCCCGGCCAACTCCGGCCGCCGCGTCGCCATATCCGGCCATCTCCGGCCGCCGCCTGCCATGCTCGCTCCGGCGCCGCCCCGCCACGCCGCTTCCGCCGCCTGACGCCGCACCGGCTCTGCCGCCACCCTGCACCGGCTCCGGCCTCCTCCTCCACTTCGGCAAGCCGGCAAGCTCCTTCCCCGACGAACTCCGGTGAGCTACAGTAAATCCTGCGATCCTCGACTTCTGCACCGATCCGGATCTGGATCTGAGTTTATCTCCTCGGTTGACTTTCTCCCGAAACCCTAACTATATTGCATTTTTCATCATGCTATATCTCCACATCCGTAGCTCCATTTTGGGCGTGTAGCATATCAAAATGTTCGCCTCAGAGAGCACATCATTTCATCTCATTGCATCATTTTCATTTGAGCTCATCTTGATGCCCGAAATGCGGTTGGAAGAGATCTATTTGAGTTAATTGTCAGATATACTGCACCAAATATCTAATTGTCATTTTTGCCATGTTTAATGTGTGCATGATATGCTCCTGAGCTCTACATGAGTTTTGTTATATGCTTTGCCATCTTTACAGAGGTGCTATCCATGTATTTTTGTGACATGTGTGGTGACTAGCACAAGCTTGCAAAGTAGTGCATTCGTTAATGCTGATTTCAAGTGCTTAGAGATTTCAGTAAGTCCTTGATCTGTTCTTATCAATATGCCATATGTTCATGTTGTTTCCTAATGATCTGTGCCTCTTTTGAGGATGATCAGTAAGGATGATTTGTTAATATTGTGGTGCTATATCCATCCATGTATTTGTTTGCAATTATGGAGGACCCTAGCATGAGTCAATCGAGCTGTACTTTTGCTATTTCGTGAATACTGGCAGATTGTCTACTAGTTAGCGATTTTGCCGAGGATGTTGTTGTTGATCCGTGCATGCTATGTTGTTGATCTTGCCCTTTCTTGCTTATATAACATGTATTCTTCATGGGTGTATGCTTAGATTGTCATGCCTTGCGAGTGCATCGAGCTCGTAAACATGCCTACTCGTTAACAGTTTTGCATGCTCCAGTTTTTCACTAAGTCTGAGATCTGATTATGTTTTTGCCATGTTCACATGCTTGCAATTGTATTTTCTGATCCCTTTTGGCTCAAGGTCACTAAGGGACTTTTGTTAAGCTCTTTGAGTAGCTCCATGACATGCTTTACTTTGCCATGTAAGTTCCCGTAGCATATAGTTTTCATGCTCCAAAGTGTGCTACCTGATCTGAAATTCCAGGCTTGTGTTAATTTCACTAAGTCTGAAACCTGTTTACCAATTGCACTTTTGCCATGCTTGTTTGAACCTGTTAATGGATGAATTGGCCGTAGTTCAGTGTTCATTTTTTGTCAAGAATTATGAGTGGATCCCTGCCATGTATTTTTTTGCCATGTTTGGGTGCTGTAGCATAATTATCTTGATGCATTTAGATGGCTACTTGCTGTTTATCGCAGACCGGTGTCATATTTGTTTTGCTTGCCATTTCCAAACCGTGTCTCTGATTCCGGTGTTCTTTATATCGATTTCAAGCTAAATCACCTCTCCTTTCCAGTGGCATACTTGGATTTCCAAGTTGAGGCCAGGTTCAATCATTCCTTGTCAAATCTTGCATATGCATCACATATCGCATCCCGCATAGCATATCATGTTTGCATCATGTTGTTCGAGCATTTGCACGTGGTTGATTGTGTTCCTTTTGCTTCCTTGTATTGTTTGGGTAGAGCCGGGAGACGAGTTCGCTAACGAGGAGCCCGTTGAGTTTGCTTTCGAGGATCCAGTCAACTCTGACAACTATGAAGGCAAGATGATCATACCCTCGAAATCACTTCTATCTTTGCTTTGCTAGATGCTCGCTCTTTTGCTATGCCTATGCTACGATGCCTACCACTTGCTTATCATGCCTCCCAAATTGCCATGTCAAACCTCTAACCCACCATGTCCTAGCAAACCGTTGATTGGCTATGTTACCGCTTTGCTCAGCCCCTCTTATAGCGTTGCTAGTTGCAGGTGAAGATTGGAGATTATTCCTTGTTGGAACATTGTTTATTGTTGGGATATCATTATATTATCTTGTTATCTTAATGCATCAATATACTTTGTAAAGGGTGGAAGGCTTGGCCTTTTGCCTAGTGTTCTGTTCCACTCTTGCCACCCTAGTTTCCGTCATATCGGTGTTATGTTCCCGGATTTTGCGTTCCTTACGCGGTTAGGTGATAATGGGAACCCCTTGACAAATCGCCTTGACTAAAACTCTTCCAGCAATGCCCAACCTTGGTTTTACCATTTTCCGCCTAGCCTCTTTTTCACTTGGGTTTCCGGAGCCCAAGGGTCATCTTATTTAAACCCCCCTGGGCCAGTGCTCCTCTGAGTGTTGGTCCGACCGAGCAGACCGCGGGGCCACCTCGGGGCAACTTGAGGTTTGGTTTTACTCGTAGGATGTCTCATCTGAGTGTGCCCTGAGAACGAGATATGTGCAGCTCCTATCGGGATTTGTCGGCACATTCGGGCGGTGTTGCTGGTTTTTGTTTTAACTTGTCGAAGTTGTCTTGTAGAACCGGGATACCGAGTCTGATCGGATTGTCTCGGGAGAAGGTATATCCTTCATTGACCGTGAGAGCTTGTCATGGGCTAAGTTGGGACTCCCCTGCAGGGATTTGAACTTTCGAAAGCCGTGCCCGCGGTTATGGGCATATGTGAATTTGTTAATGTCCGGTTGTAGATAACTTGAACCTTAACTTAATTAAAATGAATCAACTAAGTGTGTTACTGTGATGGTCTCTTCTCGGCAGAGTCCGGGAAGTGAACACGGTGTTGGAGTAATGTTTGCCGCAGGATGTTCTATAGTTATTTCGTTCGTGCTTTGCCTTCTCTTCTCGCTCTCTTTTGCGAACAGGTTAGCCACCATTTATGCTAGTCGCTTGCTGCAGCTCCACATATTACCTTGCCTTTCCTATAAGCTTAAATAGTATTGATCGCTAGGGTGCAAGATTGCGAGTCCCCATGGCTCACAGATTACTTCCAAACCAGATGCAGGGCCCGATGACTCCATTCCAGATGATGCGCTTGAGCTCAAGTGGGAGTTTGACGAAGACTCACGCCGTTACTATGTGTCTTTCCCTGATGATCAGTAGTGGTGCCCAGTTGGGGCGATCGGGACCATGTCGCATGTTGGGGTTGATCTTTTATTTTGGTACCGTAGTCGGACCATGAGTGTATTGGATGATGTAATGCTATTTCTGTACTTTGTGTGACGTGGCGAGTGTAAGCCAACTATGTACCTTTCCCCTTATTATCTATTTACATGGGTTGTTGTGAAGATTACCTTACTTGCGACATTGCTTTCAATGCGGTTATGCCTCTAAGTCGTGCTTCGACACGTAGGAGATATAGCCGCATCGAGGGCGTTACAAGTTGGTAATCAGAGCCTTCCCCGACCTTAGGAGCCCCATTGCTTGATCGAATTAGCGAACGAGTTGAGTCTAGAAAAATGTTTCGAGTCATTTAGGAATTATATATCGGAGAGTTTAGGAATTCTTTTTACTCCCCAGTCCCTCCATCGCTCTGATGAGGCATCCTGACGTACAGTTTTGACTCTTCTCTTCTCAAATTTCACTAAAAAAGTTTTAGGATCACGCGGGTATCTTGGAATCGTTCCGATGGTTTTGTGACGAGAACATTGTTCTTGGTGCCTCCTGTCATTTAGGGGTTGTGGCAGTGTCCCGGGGAGTTGAGCTTTGAGGTGTTGTCGTCACAATTTTATCGTTGCAGTTCTGGAATACCTGAGTTTAGTTCGCCGACATCGAAAATCTCTTTTATGCAGTTGTTGGTGAGATAACCTCGACGCCACCCAGTACTGGGGCGGGAGTTCGCGAGTATTGCAATAACTTGTATAACGGATGCTTTTCGAAGGTTGAGGTAGACAATTTCCGAAGTTTTTCTCGGTTATGTGTTGAAGGATGGATACAGCTGGATGTAGGATTTGCTAGATTTGGGTGAGATATTATGCTTCCCCTGTATCCCCAACACCTGATTGCATAACTGGAAAGGTTCGGGAGTTTCATAGGTGGGAATTCTTGTAGCTCTAGTTCTTCTTCCACGGATATTTGGTTGAGATTGGGTGATCTTTACCGAGTATTCGTTCTTGCTCCGTACCTTTTTGATTTTATTCCTCTACCTAAATTCTAAGTGGCTTCTCAATTTATGGATATGTGACCATTTCAATTGGAATGCATTTGTTTATTTTGTTCGGATGCGAAGACTAGATGTTGCAATTTCTATCCGTTGGATTCAGCTTCAATATTTGTCAATCAATGTGCTAATGGATGTCAACCTCTTCAGGATGGCTCCTCCAACGCGCACGACTCCGAATCCTGATCCGCCACCACCACCCCCTCCTCCGGAGGCATGGCAAGCTGTGATGGCCGCTACCAATGCAAACACGCAGTTGATCATGCAAATTCTTGAAGAGCGCAACCAAGCGAACCAAGGCAACCAAGGCAATCATGGCAACAATCAGAACCACTTTGCTACACTCAACCAGTTCCTTGCTAACCAGCCAAAGACCTTCAGCAATTGTGTTGAGGCAACTGATGCTGACGATTGGCTCGTGGACTTGTGCAAGCATTTCGAGTGCAGTAACGTCAGGCCTGAGGACTTTGTCAAGTTCGGTTCCTTCCAACTCAAAGACCAAGCTGCAGAATGGTTTCAGCAGTACAAAGATTCCAGAGGAGGCTGTGAGATTACCTGGGATGAATTCCGTCAAGACTTCAAAGCTCATCATATTCCTCAGAGCGTGGTTGAAAGCAAGCGTGAGGAATTCCGCAACCTGAAGCAAGGCTCTATGTTTGTCTATGACTACAACAAGATGTTTCAAAAGCTCGCCCGCTTTGCTAAGCAGGACGTCCCTGACGAGAAGAGCATCATATACCAGTTCAGGGGTGGTCTCAGAGAAGAAATCCAGCTAGCTCTCGTTCTCTTTGAGCCCAGGAGGTAAGATGAGTTTTACAACATGGCATTGAAGCAAGAGGCTGCTCAACTGAAGTGTGATGCCTCCAAGAAGCGAGTCAGAGATGCTACTCCTCCTTCCTATACTCAAGTGGCTAAGCAGCAGAAGTATTGGCTTCCTCCTCCTCCGTTCCGTCAGCCTTTTCAGCAGAAGAGCAAAGGTGGCAGTGGATCTTCCCGCCCACCCAACCCTGGCTTTCAGAACAAGACTTCGTCTCAAACTCCAAGATCGAGTGCTCCGTATCACCGTCCGCTTTCAGAGGTCACGTGTAATAAGTGCCAACAGAAGGGTCACTATGCCAACAAATGCTTCAACCAGAGGCGTCTCCCTCCTCCTCCTGTGAGATCGGCAAGTACAGCTGTGGTCAAGCATAACCCCAAGCACGCCAAGGTCAACTTGATGAATGCAGCTCAGGCAGAGGACTCGTCAGATGTCATCATGGGTAACCTTCCTGTTAACGATGTTCCTGCAAAAGTACTTTTTGATACTGGTGCATCGCATTCTTTCTTGTCATGCCCATTTGCATCGAAGCACAATGTTGATACTGAGGTCATGCCCAAAGTCATGCAAGTTGTTTCTCCCGGCAAGCTTTTGACTTCTAGTTTGGTTGCTCCCGATATCTCTATCACGTTGGGCGACTACAAGTTTCTTTCTTCTCCGGTGGTTCTTGGTAACTCGGATATTGATCTTATTCTCGGAATGAATTGGCTTTCTAAGCACAAGGCGCATCTTGATTGTGCTGCCAGGCAGATTCTATTGACTCATTCGTCTGAGGATGTAATTGTCTTTGCCGCTTGGGATAATACCATCCGCCTGTTTTCTCTCAATGAGAAGGGTGAACTGGATGCTATCTATCAAATTCCAGTCGTTTGCGAATATCAAGACGTCTTTCCAGAAGAGCTTCCAGGAATGCCTCCGCACCGGCCAGTTGAATTCGTCATTGATCTTGATGAGGACATGACTACCTTGGATACGACCAAAAATATTGCACACATGCATATTTGTCAGGTGATTTCTAATGCAAACTATTCAATAATCTATTTATGTTATCCAGAACAAAAATACTTCACACACTTTTGTGTTTTGTCTAATTGCAGGTGTATGGGACATTTGTACAATCCACATATGAAGATATTGGAAAAGGAGAAGTTTAGATTGTGTTCAAAAAGTCCTCTCACGTCACTTTTGGGGCAAGAGAAGATAGAGTCCAAGTCTCTCATGTTCTGGATTCAGATTCGGACTGCACAGACATACCTGACTCAAAACGCCAACAACTTTTTCATACGGACTCCGAATTGGGTGATTCTTTTTTTGTTGGAAACTAGATTTCGTGCTCTTTCCAACCCAATTGGATTCACCTTCAAATTCGTCCGGAGCGTTGAGCTACGGACGAAACAATCTGACGTTGCAGCAGAATCCGAGTCAAACTACAAGCCCAAAGGTGTTGCATCATCTCCACTTGGGCCCATGAGCCTTGTACGACCTAGGGTTAGTTTTAGGCTGCCTTAGGACGTCCTCCCACCTCCTTGGCCGCCACCCCTTGCTCCTATATAAGTAGATCCATCTAGTAGCTTTTTCCTTGGGATTTGTTTAGTTAAAAGTTAGCCATTGCAACTTCGTGTACTTCGTTTGTGTCCAACGACCAGACCAAGACCGCTTCCGGATCCCCACTATTATCAATACTTCATATATATTTGCGATATTCAGATTGCTTTATCATATTCTTGCTCGTTCTTCGATTGCTTGCAGGAATAGACCTTCGTGGTTAGGCTGACCGTGCTTCCAGCATCGTCAGTAACCTCAGGAGATTGGTTTAGCGGTCGCTAAGGCGCAACGTCGTGCACGTTTGTAGTCGGATCGTCAAAGTCGTCTCCACCAAATCGATAGTTATCATCTCATCGAAAGATCGAGACCCTCGCCTCTATCAAGTGGTATCAGTTTTCAGGTTGCTCGGTGAGAATTTCCAGTTTTCCTAGATTAGATTTATTTTCTTACCTATTGTCCAAGAAAAAGCCAAAAAAAAGAGTTAGATCTATTCATCCTTGGTCCAAGCCAGTCTGAGCCTTTGCAATTTTCTTTTCATTGCTTGCATAGTTGAATTATCGGTTGCATCGTCGTGTCGAGTTGCTGGTCTTAGTGTCTAGTTCGTTTAGAGTTTCGAGTTCTGTTCACATTAGTCACGCCACCGCTGCATCATTATCTCTTCCGCTGTCCACCACCCATCCATCAATTTCCACCACGTGCTACCCACCATTCATTGTCATAATAATAGTTGAGATCGTTCACATCTTCGCTTGATCCAATCTGCATCTTATCTAGTTTGTTTTGGAAAGAGGGAGAAAAAAAGAGAGAAAACAAACGAGAGAAAAAAAGAGAAAAAAAGTCAGAGAAAAAAAGGAGAGACAGAAAAAAAGTGTGAGGAAAAAAAAGAGAGAAGAAAAAAAAAACAAAATTCGGATCTTTTTAGACTCAATCTCGTAGTTGAATTCGGATTGGAATCTGTTTTGTGCACTGTTCAGTAAAACAAGCATAACTTCCTCATACAAAGTCTGTTTTGCCTCCGCGAGTACTAAAACGAAAGCTAGCAACGAGCCGCATCTAAATAGTTGAAGAAGCTAGTTCAATATTTGGCACCTCAAAATCGGCTTTTAAATAGGTCTTTTTGCCCTCCGAAGTTCATGAACACAGCTTATTCCAGTTTTTCAGGCCAGTTTTCAAATTTTTGACTCCTCATATCAACTCGGAATTGAGTGATTCCTTTTGTGTTTGAAAGCTTGAGTCAATACCATTCTTGAAAAAGAAAATCAAAAAAATCGGCACAAATTTTTTTAGACGAAAGTTGGAGACAAAGTTGTTGATATATCCTGCTTGGCTGTTGTTTCACATCATTATCTTTACTGCTGTTGTGATCTTCACTTATATCTTGCTGTCCAGAGCTACTTAGTATCCTTCATTGATGCTAGTTGTGCTACGACGTGACCTCATTAGTGTTCTAGGCTCGCGTCTCTAGTTCGGTCTAGCCTAGGACCAGCACAGTACCGACGTTGAGCGTTTATTCAACATTGCATCTCTGAATTGATTATTGCTAATCTTTTGCTACCATATATAGCCAACCCAGCTCCACATATTTCTACACCGTGTATACGTACGTTCCCCTGGCAATCGCTTTACACAATCTTCGGAGTTATTTGACACCGCTGGTTGCCTGTCACCACCTGCTGCTTGGTAAGAACTTGTAAGATATTGATATTTGCTTTACTGTGAGCGCTTTACCACCACACCCTGGTAGTTCATAGGAACATTATTCTTGAATTTTGTTTCTTGTTTCTACTAATCATGACAGGTTCCGAAGATAGAAGTTCTTGGACGACGGACACATCTTCACCATCACGAGAGTTGGGACAACACACACAAGCACATGGTCAGGTTATTTTTTTACCGTCATTTGAGGGTAGATTTAATCCTACTACTTATCTAGCTTGGGAGCTTGAAGTAGAACAAGTTTTTAGTCACCATGACTTTTCTGAACTTGAGCGAGTGCGAGCAGCCACTAGAGCATTTACTGATTTTGCTTCTGTTTGGTGGAGTGTACATTGTAAGAAAAACATTGATAACCAACCCACAACTTGGAAAGTTTTGAAAGCTGTAATGAGACAACAATTTTTCCCTCCTTATTATCGTCGTGAATTGCTTCGCAAATTTGAACAATTTAAACAAGGCAACAACAATGTTCATGCTTACTACCAAGAGTTCAAATCTTATATGCATCATTGTGACATAGAAGAATTTGAGAATGATACAATAGATTTTTTGGTGGTTTGAACCATAATATTCAGGCAAGATTTCAGTATATTCCTCGTTGCATTACTGGTATGTATGTCCGTGCCTGTACCTTTGAGAGACAGATACAGGAGGATGCATTAGGTGACTACAACAACTACTATTCCAGTTCATGCTCACCACCGCCGGTGGGTTCCTCCATCATTGCACCTTGGATTATGAGCGCGGCATCATCTCAAGGGTATGGTACATTGTCAACGTCCGTACCTACATCAGCTACATCTTTGCCACAAGGTAACAGTAAAGGTATTGAGGATATAACTTCACATGAGAATGATGCATGCCTAGTTAACTTGAACGCGTCATGTACTGAGTTACCTGTTGATTTGAGCACACCACCTATTTTAGAGAATCTTGTTACTGTCATGAATGCGTCATGTGATCAAACAACTGAAGTATCAACAATTTTGAGTGCACCATTGAATTAACTGTTGATGCAAAAGAACTAATGTTTAATCATTTTGATATGGCCTCCAATCTTGGTGATGATTCTATGTCCAATGACTTATTGCATGTTTGCTTATTTAAGCATGTTGTAGCATGTAAATTTGATGCAAGTAAGGTTTATTCACCAAAGTTGGGATGGTTTAATGATGAACATTGCGAATCTTTTGAAATGAATAAGAGCTTCACTTATATGTGCAAACTGAGTTCTAATATTTTCATGCCTTCTACTTCTTGTGACAATTTTTTGGCTTTAGTTTTTATGAAATATGAAAGTTACTCATGTATACATGTGTCTTACGTGCAAAAATCAAAGGAAGTTAAATTGGATGACATATACATATACAACATGTACACCTTGTCTCTTTTGTTAGCCACATTTCAGATTAAGCAACGCCGAGGACGGCTTTGTTTTCAAAAAGGGGAGGATGATTAGGACATGACTACCTTGGATACGACCAAAAATATTGCATACATGCATATTTGTCAGGTGATAACTACACCGTGTTAAATATGCATGTATGCAATATTTTTGGTCGTATCCAAGGTAGTCATGTCCTCATCAGATCTTGAGCCTGGCACGGAACCGGTTTGCAAGCGTCCTTACAAGCTCGGACCTGAAGAGTTGAAGGAGCTAAAGAAGCAACTCGATATTCAAGAACACATGGGTCTCATCCGACCTAGTTCTTCTCCGTGGGGTTGTGGAGTACTTTTTGTGAAGAAGAAGGATGGAACGGACCAACTTTGTGTTGACTACCGTCCATTGAACAAGAAGACTATCAAGAACAAGTACCCACTTCCCAACATCAATGAGCTGTTCGAACAACTCAAAGGTGCCCAAGTATTCTCCAAGCTTGATCTCCGTATGGGTTATCACCAGATACGAATCCATGAGCAAGATATTCCCAAGACAGCTTTCGGAACAAGCTATGGTTCATACGAATACACTGTCATGTCTTTTGGCCTCGTCAACGCTCCTCCAACTTTCTCTCGCATGATGAACTTCATCTTCAACGCCTACACGAGTGACTTCGTTTTGGTCTATCTCAACGACATTCTGGTCTTTTCGAAGAACAAGGAAGATAATGCCAAGCACTTGCGTTTGGTGCTCGATAAGCTCAGGGAACATCAGTTCTACGCCAATTTCTCAAAGTGCGAGTTTTGGCTCGATGATGTTCTCTATCTTGGGCATATCATCTCTGCCAAGGGCATTGCGGTGAATCCTGAGAAGGTGTCTGCAATTGTGAATTGGGAACCACCTCAGAACGTGAAGCAACTCCATAGCTTCCTCGGTCTCGCAAGCTACTGTCGAAGGTTCGTTGAAAACTTTTCAAAGATCGCGAAGCCTCTTTCAAACCTTCTCCAGAAGCACGTCAAGTACGTTTGGTCTCCGGAATGTGACATCGCTTTCAACACCTTGAAAGAGAAATTGGTCACTGCTCCAGTTCTGACTCCTCCTGATGAATCCAAACCGTTCGAGGTCTTCTGCGATGCCTCTCTTCATGGTCTTGGTGCAGTGTTGATGCAAGAGAAGAAAGTTGTGGCTTATACCTCACGCCAGTTGAAGCCCAACGAGAAGAACTACCCCACTCATGACCTTGAGTTGGCGGCAGTTGTGCATGCTCTTTTGACTTGGAGACATCTCTTATTGGGAAGAAAAGTGGACATTTTCACTGACCACAAGAGTCTCAAGTACATCTTCACTCAGCCTAATCTCAACCTCAGGCAGACTCGTTGGGTCGAAATGATTCAAGAGTATAATCCGAGTATCGAGTATACTCCAGGCAAGGCCAATGTGATTGCTGAAGCATTGAGCAGGAAGGCTTATTGCAACAGCCTGGTTATCAAGCCTTACCAACCCGAGCTTTGTGAAGCTTTCCGCAAACTCAATCTGCAAGTTGTTCCTCAAGGTTTCCTCGCCAACCTTCAAGTCTCTCCTAATTTGGAAGATCAGATTCGCGAGGCTCAACTTCTTGATGCTATGGTGAAGAAGGTGAAGATTGGGATTGCCAAGAGTCAACCAAAGTACAAGTGCTACCGCCTTGATGACAAGGATACTCTCTTCTTCGACGATCGTATTGTTGTACCCAAAGGTGACCTCCGTAAAGTGATCTTCAACGAGGCTCACAATTCTCTCCTCTCCATCCACCCTGGGAGCGCGAAGATGTATCAGGACCTCAAGCAAGCTTATTGGTGGACTCGAATGAAGCGCGAGATTGCTCAATTCATGAATGAATGTGATGTCTGCAGAAGAGTGAAGGCAGAACACCAAAGGGCAGCTGGTCTCCTCCAACCTCTTGCCATTCCAGAATGGAATTTTGACCACATTGAAATGGACTTCGTGACTGGGTTTCCAAAGTCCAAGTGTGGCAATGATGCTATATTCGTTGTCATCGACAAACTCACCAAAGTGGCTCACTTTCTGCCTATCAAAGAGTCGATCACTGCAGCTCAATTGGCGGAAATCTATACCTCTCGAATTGTCTCTCTGCATGGTATTCCTCAAGTGATCTCTTCAGACCGTGGCAGCATCTTTACGTCGAAGTTTTGGGATTCTTTTCAAAAGGCCATGGGCACCAACATCCGCTTCAGCACAACTTTCCATCCTCAAACTAGCGGTCAAGTCGAGCGTGTCAACCAGATTCTTGAAGATATGCTCAGGGCTTGTGTGATCTCCTTCGGCATGAAGTGGGAGGATTGTCTTCCTTATGCTGAATTCTCCTACAACAACAGTTTTCAAGCAAGTTCGGGCAAGGCCCCATTTGAAATTCTGTATGGCAGGAAGTGCCGTACTCCTCTCAACTGGTCTGAAACCGGTGAACGTCAACTTCTTGGAAATGACTTAATCACAGAGGCGGAGGAGATATGCAAAGTCATTCGTGATAACCTCAAAGAAGCGCAATCACGCCAGAAGAGCTACTATGATAGTAAGCACCGTGATTTGGCTTTCGAGATTGGAGATCATGTTTACCTACGCGTCTCTCCAATGAAAGGTACTCGTTGCTTCGGTATCAAAGGGAAGCTTGCCCCTAGATACGTGGGTCCTTTCAAGATCGTCAGCAAGAGAGGCGATCTCGCCTATAAACTCGAGCTTCCTTCAAAATTTGCAAATGTGCATGACGTGTTTCATGTCTCTCAGCTCCGCAAGTGCTTCAAGACTCCTGATCGTACCGTCAACTTCGAAGACATTGATCTCCAAGAAGATCTCTCTTACCGTGAGCACCCTGTGGCTATTCTTGAAGAGACTGAACGCAAGACTCGCAATAAGTCAATCAAATTCCTCAAAGTCAAGTGGTCACACCATTCCGACGGTGAAGCCACCTGGGAACGCGAGGATCACCTCCGTTTTGAGTACCCGACGTTCTTCTAGTCCTAGATCTCGGGACGAGATCCTTTCGTAGTGGTGGAGTGTTGTAACACCCCAGATGTAATTTACCTTATATGTACTCCAACTCTTGCCGTTTTCGGCGCTAAGTTATTTTATTTCCTCGGGTTAGGGTTTTTGTCTCCGTGTGTTGTTGTCGTTGTCATGCATCTCATATCATGTCATCATGTGCATTGCATTTGCATACGTGTTCGTCTCATGCATCCGAGCATTTTCCCCGTTGTCCGTTTTGCATTCCGGCACTTCTATCTCCTCCGGTGGTCCTCTCTACCTTCTTTTCGTGTGTGGGGGTTAAACATTTCCGTATTGGACCAAGACTTGCCAAGCGGCCTTGGTTTACTACCGGTAGACCGCCCGTCAAGTTTCGTACCATTTGGACTTCGTTTGATACTCCAACAGTTAACCGAGGGACCGAGAAGGCCTCGTGTGTGTTGCAGCCGAACACCCCTCCAATTTGGCCCAAAACCCACCAAAACCATCTCCATCGTCTAGAGCGTTCGATCACGATCGCGTGGCCGAAAACCGCACCTCATTTGGACTCTCCTAGCTCCCTCTATCTATAAATAGGTGCACTCCCCCGAAAATTCCGGATCCCTAACCCTAGCCCCGCTCCCTCTCTGCCGCCGGACAAAAATCGCCGGGCCGGACACGTCTGACCCGCGTTGCCGCCGCCACGTGGCACACCGCCATTCGCCGCCGCCGTCTCCCACCGCGCCAGCCAGCGCGGCCCGGGGCAGGCCCCCGTGGCCCGAGCCGCCCTGCACCCGAGCGCCCGCGCCCCGCCGCCTTCTTCCCCGATCCCGGCCAACTCCGGCCGCCGCGTCGCCATCTCCGGTCGCTGCCCGCCGTGCTCGCTCCGGCGCCGCCCTGCCACGCCGCTTCCGCCGCCAGGCCGGCAAGCTCCTTCCCCGACGAACTCCGGCGAGCTACAGTAAATCCGGCGATCGTTGACTTCCGCGCCGATCCGGATCTGGATCTGAGTTTATCTCCTCGGTTGACTTTCTCCCGAAACCCTAACTACATTGCATTTTTCATCATGCTATATCTCCGCATCCGTAGCTCCGTTTTGGGCATTTAGCATATCAAAATGTTCGTCTCAGAGAGCACATCATTTCATCTCATTGCATCATTTTCATTTGAGCTCATCTTGATTCCCGAAATGCTGTTGGAAGAGAGCTATTTGAGTTAATTGTCAGATCTGCTGCACCAAATAGCTAATTGTCATTTTTGCCATGTTTAATGTGTGCATGATATGCTCCTGAGCTCTACATGAGTTTTGTTATATGCTTTGCCATCTTTACAAAGGTGCTATACGTGTATTTTTGTGACATGTGTGGTGACTAGCACAAGCTTGCAAAGTAGTGCATTCGTTAATGCTGATTTCAGGGACTTGGAGATTTCACTAAGTCCTTGATCTGTCCTTATCAATATGCCATATGTTCATGTTGTTTCCTAATGATCCGTGCCTCTTTTGAGGATGATCAGTAAGGATGATTTTTTAATATTGTGGTGCTATATCCATCCATGTCTTGGTTTGCAATTATGGATCACCCTAGCGTGAGTCAATCGAGCTCTATTTTTGCTATTTCGTGAATCCTGGCAGATTGTCTACTTGTTAGCGATTTTGCCGCGGATGTTGTTGTTGATCCGTGCATGCTATGTTGTTGTTCTCGCCATTTCTAGCTTATATAACATGTATTCTTCATGGGTGTATGCTTAGATTGTCATGCCTTGCTCTGTAGCGAGTGCATCGAGCTCGTAAACATGCCTACTCGTTAACAGTTTTGCATGCTCCAGTTTTTCACTAAGTCTAAGATCTGATTATGTTTTTGCCATGTTCACATGCTTGCAATTGTATTTTCTGATCCCTTTTGGCTCAAGGTCACTAAGGGACTTTTGTTAAGCTCTTTGAGTAGCTCCATGCCGTGCTTTACTTTGCCATGTTAAGTTCCTATAGCATATAGTTTTCATGCTCCAAAGTGTGCTACCTGATCTGAAATTCCAGGCTTCTGTTAATTTCACTAAGTCTGAAACCTGTTTACCAATTGCACTTTTGCCATGCTTGTTTGAACCTGTTAATGGATGAATTGGCCGTAGATCAGTGTTCATTTTTTGTCAAGCATTATGAGTGGATCCCTGCCATGTATTTTTTTGCCATGTTTGGGTGCTGTAGCATAATTATCTTGATGCATTTAGATGGCTACTTGTTGTTTATCGCAGATCGGTGTCATATTTGTTTTGCTTGCCATTTCCAAACTGTGTCTCCGATTCCAGTGTTCTTTATATCGATTTCAAGAGAAATCACCTCTCCTTTCCAGTGGCACACTTGGATTTCCAAGGTGAGGCCAGGTTCAATCATTCCTTGTCAAATCTTGCATATGCATCACATATCGCATCCCGCATAGCATACCATGTTTGCATCATGTTGTTCGAGCATTTGCACGTGGTTGATTGTGTTCCTTTTGCTTGTTTGTCTTGTTTGGGTAGAGCCGGGAGACGAGTTCGCTAACGAGGAGCCCGTTGAGTTTGCTTTCGAGGATCCAGTCAACTCTGACAACTTTGCAGGCAAGATGATCATACCCTCGAAATCACTTCTATCTTTGCTTTGCTAGATGCTCGCTCTTTTGCTATGCCTATGCTACGATGCCTACCACTTGCTTATCATGCCTCCCAAATTGCCATGTCAAATCTCTAACCCACCATATCCTAGCAAACCATTGATTGGCTATGTTACCGCTTTGCTCAGCCCCTCTTATAGCGTTGCTAGTTGCAGGTGAAGATTGGAGATCGTTCCTTGTTGGAACATTGTTTATTGTTGGGATATCATTATATTATCTTGTTATCTTAATGCATCTATATACTTGGTAAAGGGTGGAGGCTCGGCCTTTTGCCTAGTGTTTTGTTCCACTCTTGCCGCCCTAGTTTCCGTCATATCGGTGTTATGTTCCCGGATTTTGCGTTCCTTACGTGGTTGGGTGATAATGGGAACCCCTTGACAAATCGCCTTGACTAAAACTCTTCCAGCAATGCCCAACCTTGGTTTTACCATTTGCCACCTAGCCTCTTTTTCACTTGGGTTTCCGGAGCCCAAGGGTCATCTTATTTAAACCCCCCTGGGCCAGTGCTCCTCTGAGTGTTGGTCCGACCGAGCAGACTGCGGGGCCACCTCGGGGCGACTTGAGGTTTGGTTTTACTCGTAGGATGTCTCATCTGAGTGTGCCCTGAGAACGAGATATGTGCAGCTCCTATCGGGATTTGTCGGCACATTCGGGCGGTGTTGCTGGTTTTGTTTTAACTTGTCGAAGTTGTCTTGTAGAACCGGGATACCGAGTCTGATCGGATTGTCTCGGGAGAAGGTATATCCTTTGTTGACCGTGAGAGCTTGTCATGGGCTAAGTTGGGACTCCCCTGCAGGGATTTGAACTTTCGAAAGCCGTGCCCGCGGTTATGGGCATATGGGAATTTGTTAATGTCGGGTTGTAGATAACTTGAACCTTAACTTAATTAAAATGAATCAACTGAGTGTGTTACCGTGATGGTCTCTTCTTGGCGGAGTCCGGGAAGTGAACACGGTGTTGGAGTAATGTTTGCCGCAGGATGTTCTATAGTTATTTCGTTCGTGCTTTGCCTTCTCTTCTCGCTCTCTTTTGCGAACAGGTTAGCCACCATTTATGCTAGTCGCTTGCTGCAGCTCCACATATTACCTTGCCTTTCCTATAAGCTTAAATAGTATTGATCGCGAGGGTGCGAGATTGCTGAGTCCCCGTGGCTCACAGGTTACTTCCAAACTAGATGCAGGGCCCGATGACTCCGTTCCAGATGATGCGCATGAGCTCAAGTGGGAGTTTGACGAAGACTCACGCCGTTACTATGTGTCTTTCCCTGATGATCAGTAGTGGTGCCCAGTTGGGGCGATCGGGACCATGTCGCATGTTGGGGTTGATCTTTTATTTTGGTACCGTAGTCGGACCATGAGTGTATTGAATGATGTAATGCTATTTCTGTACTTTGTGTGACATGGCGAGTGTAAGCCAACTATGTACCTTTCCCCTTATTATCTATTTACATGGGTTGTTGTGAAGATTACCTTACTTGCGACATTGCTTTCAATGCGGTTATGCCTCTAAGTCATGCTTCGACACGTAGGAGATATAGCCGCATCGAGGGCGTTACACCGCGGCCCCTCTACGGAGAAGATCCCCTTGGATTCAATACCCCCTTTTGGGTGGCCCCATCAAGACCTCCTTTGGAGAAGAACCGGTTCTGTGTATCATGTGAACTCTTTTGTGTTCGAGATTCTAGCATATGTGTGATCAATCTTGTTAATTTTAGTGTTTCTCTCGTGTTACCCCTCACGTTTACCCTCGTGATTCCCCTCGTGGTCATCGTGTTCATCGCGGGATTTTCTCCTTTCGTGAAAGATTGGCCATATAGGGTTCCACCTTACATCACCTAGTTTATGAGTTTCTTCGTAAGGGGCTAATTTGGATCCATATGTTTCATGCTATGGTTAAGTTTACCTTAATTCTTCTTTCGTAGTTGTGGATGCTTGCTAGAGGGGTTAATCATAAGTGGGAGGCTTGTCTAAGGAAGGGTAGCTCCCAAGCACCGGTCCACCCACATATAAAATTATCAAAGTAACAAACGTGAATCATATGAGCATGATGAAAACTAACTTGACAACAATTCCCATGTGTCCTCAAGAGCGCTTTGCATTATATAAGAGTTCATCCAGGCTTGCCCTTTGCTACAAAAAGGATTGGGCCACCTTGCGGCACCTTAGTTACTTTATTTACTTGTTACTTGTTACTCGTTATGATTTATCTTATCACAAAACTATCTTTACTGATAATTTCAGTGCTTGCAGAGAATACCTTGCTGAAAACCACTTGCCATTTCCTTCTGCTCCTCATTGGGTTCGACACTCCCACTTATCGAAAGGACTATGATAGATCCCCTATATTTGTGGGTCATCAAGGCACTTCCTTGCGTGCGGCCGTGGACCCAGCTATCAACCTCTCCACGTACAGTCCTCTTCCGATGGATGTCGTTCATTGACCACGTTGACCACGTCGTGTCAAGAGCACCAAGGCGGTGGACGACAAGAGGCCAAAGTTATCCATAGTTACCTAAGAGGACTAAGGAAATATTTCTCGGTTATGGAGGTGATAAAGAGTTCATCGTAAAGAGTTACATGGATGCAAGCTTTGACACTAATCTAGATGACTCTGAGTCTCGATCTGGATACATATTGAAAGTGGGAGCAATCAGCTAGAGTAGCTCCGTACAGAGCATTGCAGACATAGAAAATTTACAAAATACAAACAAATCTCAATGTGGCAGACCCATTGACTAAACTTCTCTCACTAGCAAAACATGATCACATCTTAGTAATCTTTGGGTGTTAATCACATAGCGATGTGAACTAAATTATTGACTCCAGTAAACCCTTTGGGTGTTGGTCACATGGCGATGTGAACTATGGGTATTAATCACATAAATATGTGAACTATTAGTGTTAAATCACATGGCGATGTGAACTAGATTATTGTCTCTAGTGCAAGTGGGAGACTGAAGGAAATATGCCCTAGAGGCAATAATAAAGTTGCTATTTTATCTTTCCTTATATCATGATAAATGTTTATTATTCATGCTAGAATTGTATTAACCATAAACTTCATACATGTGTGGATACATAGACAAAACACCGTGTACCTAGTAATCCTCTACTAGACTAGCTCTGGTCCAAGAAAAATCATCACGAAGGTTTCATTCAGTTTGGACTCCGTTTGGTATTCATTTTCTGCGAAACTCAAAAATAGGGAAGACTTGGAGATGAAGTCGGAGGAGCCATGAGGCGGCCACAAGGACGGAGGGCGCGCCCAGCTGGTAGGACGCCCTCGTATATAAAGGAGGAGAGGGAGGAGGCCGACCATAGGGGCGCGCCATGCGGGGGGACCGACTTGGACTCCTAGTCCTAGTCGCCCTCCTTCCTTCTTTCGGAGGGGGAAAGTGGGAAGGAGAGAGAGAGGGAAAGGAAAGGGGGGCGTCACGCCCCCTCCCCTTGTCCAATTCGGACTGCCCATGGGGGGAAGCCTCCCCTTGTGGGCCCCCTTTCTCTCCTCTATGGCCCATGTTGGCCCATTACATTCCCGGGGGGTTCTGGTAACCCCTCGATACTCCAAAAAATATCCAAGACGCTTCGAAACTATTCCGGTGTTCGAATACTATCGTCTAATATATCAATCTTTACCTCTCGACCATTTCGAGACTCCTCATCATGTCCATGATCTCATCCAGGACTCTGAACAATCTTCGGTCACCAAGACACATAATTCATAATACAAATTGTCATCGAACGTTAAGCGTGCGGACCCTACGGGTTTGAGAACTATGCATACATGACTGAGACACCTCTCCGGTCAATAACCAATAGCAGAACCTGGATGCTCATATTGGCTCCCACATATTCTACGTAGAGCTTTATCGGTCAAACTGTTATGACAACATACGTTATTCCCTTTGTCATTGGTATGTTACTTGCCTAAGATTCGATCGTCGGTATCTCCATATGTAGTTCAATCTCATTACCGTCAAGTGTATTTACTCGTTCCATAATGCATCATCCCACAACTAACTCATTAGTCACATTGCTTGCAAGGCTTATTATGATGTGCATTATCGAGTGGGCCCAGAGATACCCCTCCGATACTCGGAGTGACAAATCCTAATCTCGATCTATGCCAACCCAACAAATACCTTCGGAGATACCTGTAGAGCATCTTTATAATTACCCAGTTATGTTGTGATGTTTGATAGCACACAAGGTATTCCTTCGGTATCTGGGAGTTGCATAATCTCATAGTCAAAGGAATATGTATAAGTCATGAAGAAAGCAATAGTAATAAAACTTAACGATCATTATGCTTAGCTAACGGATGGGTCTTGTCCATCACATCATTCTCCTAATGATGTGATCCCGTTCATCAAATGACAACACATGTCTATGGTTAGGAAATAGAGTGTCCCTAGTATGCCTCTACTTGACTAGCTCGTTAATCAAAGATGGTTAAGTTTCCTAACCATAGACATGTGTTGTCATTTGATGAACTGGATCACATCATTAGGAGAATGATGTGATGGACAAGACCATACATTAGCTTAGCATAATGATAGTTAAGTTTTATTGCTATTGCTTTCCTCATGACTTATACATATTCCTTTGACTATGAGATTATAAAACTCCCAGATACCGAAGGAATACCTTGTGTGCTATCAAATGTCAGAACATAAGTGGGTGATTATAAAGATGCTCTACATGTATCTCTTAAGGTATTTGTTGGGTTGGCATAGATCGAGGTCAGGATTTGTCACTCCGAGTATCGGAGAGGTATCTCTGGGCCCACTCGGTAATGCACATCATAATAAGCCTTGCAAGGAATGTGATTAATGAGTTAGTTGCGGGATGATGCATTACGTAACAAGTAAAGAGACTTGCCGGTAACGATATTAAACTAGGTATGGAAAAACAGGCAATCGAATCTCGGGCAAGTAACATACCAATGACAAAGGGAATAACGTATGTTGTCATAACAGTTTGACCGATAAAGATCTTCGTAGAACATGTGGGAGCCAATATGAGCATCTAGGTTCCGCTATTGGTTATTGACCGGAGAGGTGTCTCGGTCATGTCTACATAGTTCTTGAACGCATAGGGTTCGCACGCTTAATGTTCGATGACGATTTGTATTATGAGTTATTTGTTTTGGTGAACGAAGATTGTTCGGGGTCCCGAATGAGATCACAGACATGACAACGAGTCTTGAAATGGTCGAGTGGCAGAGATAGATATATTGGACGATAGTATTTGGACACCGAAATAGTTTTAGAGCGTTTCAAATATTTTTCGGAGTACCGAGGGGTTACCGGAACCCCCCTGGAAAGTAATGGTCCAACATGGGCCATAGGAGATAGAAAGGGGAGCCCACAAAGGGTGGCGCGCCCCCCATGGGCAGTCCGAATTGGAGAAGGGGAAGGGGCGCGACGCCCCTTTCCTTTCCCCTCTCCCTATCCTTCCCCCTTTGCCCTTCCGAAAGAAGGAAGGGGGGCGACTAGGACTAGGAGTCCAAGTCGCCCCCCCCCCCCATGGCACGCCCCTATGGCCGGCCTCCTCCCTCCCCTCCTTTATATACGGGGGCAGGGGGCACCCGAAAGAACATCAATTGTTCTCTTAGCCGTGTGTGGTGCCCCCCCTCCATAGTTTACTCCTCCGGTCATATTGTCGTTAGTGCTTAGGCGAAGCCCTACGCGGATCACATCACCATCACCGTCACCATGCCATCATGCTGATGAAACTCTCCCTCAACATTTTGCTGGATCAAGAGTTTGAGGGACGTCATCGAGCTGAATGTGTGCAGAACTCGGAGGTGCCGTACGTTCGGTGCTTGATCGGTTGGATCGCGAAGATGTTCGACTATATCAACCGCGTTAAGCTAACGCTTCCGCTTTCGGTCTACAAGGGTACGTGGACACACTCTCGACCTCTCGTTGCTATGCATCTCCTGGATAGATCTTGCGTGATCGTAGGATTTTTTTTTGAAATTGCATGCTATGTTCCCCAACATATATGTATATGAACTAGTAAAGCTATATGTAGAGATCAGAAAATGGAAGTAGGACATGGCGTTTTTAGAGGAAAAATAGAACTGGCTGTGCATTTCTTTAGTAAAAAAACTACATGCGGATGTTCTAAGAGAAAATATAACTAAGGCTGGTGGGACAGATGCCAGTTGATACCTGCTAGATCTTTGTGCCCCATTGTCGTCTTATGGGTTGGCCCTGTTTAAAACAAAACCAAGCCTGGGCAGTCTACAGCGTAGTTGATAGTTGCTTGCTACTTCTTGAGCTTGCGTTGATTTTTCCCATGAAGAGGAAAGGGTGATGTAGAAAAGTAGAGATAAGTATTTCCCTCGGTTTGAGAACCAAGGTATCAATCCAGTAGGAGACAACACACAAATCACCGAATACCTGCAAACAATCAAACAACTTGCACCCAATGCGATAAAGGGGTTGTCAATCTGATAGAGGCAAAGGTGTCCCGATGTTTCGATGAGATGGTGGCTATCGTTTTCTGTGGGAGTCGACATTGACGATCCGACTACGAACGTGCGAGACGTCGCGCCTTAGCAATCGCTAAACCAACTTCCGAGGGTTATTGACCACGCCGGAGCACGATCAACCTGACCACGAGGGTCTGTTTCCTGCGATCAAACGAAGAACAAGCAAGAAACTGAGATTGCAATCTGGATATTGTGAATATAAGATGAAAGCTTTATTGATCAAGGTGGGGTTCTGTGACATCTTGGTCTGGTCGTTGGACACAAACGAAGTACGCGAAGTTGCAGCTATGGCGAACTTTTAGTCTAAACAAAACCCAAAGTCTAAATGACGCCCTAAGGGCTATATATATGGAGGAAGAGGGGGGGGGGATTTCGTGGCCCTTGGAGGAGGGGTCCGAAACCAACCCTAACTCTTGTTTCCCCACACATACAGACTCTAAAAACAGCCTATAATTAAGTATTTCGAAAATACATGGGCCTGGCCCAATAATAAGGTGAAGCAGCACCTAAAATAGCCTCTGGACGAAATTTACGAAGTGGCATCTTGTGTATTTCGTCCAAGGCTTCATGCACTCCTTATGGTGGCTTCAAAGTCCTGAAATCATCACTTGTAACTCCGTTCTGGATCCCCTTGAGCATGCCATCATCTCCATGCTTGAACTTGTTCCAAGGTTCATCTTTCTTGTCCAAGCTAGTCCCTTCATCTGTAAGCAAAACAAATGTATCCAATTTAGGCAGCATCATATTCTCATGAACATTAGAATCGTTACCAAGAAACGAAAGTACCTGATAATTCAATTGGCGTGCGCGAGCTCTAGTAATTGGTCCAGTATGTATAGCAGCAGGGGCTGCGGGTGTAACAATGGTATTGATGTCCTCATCATCCTCCCCTTCTTGAAATGAAGTCATCCTCGATGAAAGTTCATCGTCCTCACCCAAATAAGGCTTCAAATCTGCAATGTTAAAAGTGGGACTAACCCCAAAATCTGCAGGCAACTCAAGTTTATATGCATTATCATTTATTTTCTCTAACACCTTAAAAGGACCATCAACACGTGGCATTAGCTTTGATTTGTGCAAATTAGGAAATCTATCCTTACGCAAGTGTAACCAAACAAGATCTCCAGGTGCAAACACAACATGTTTTCTACCCTTATCTCTAGCAAGTTTATATTTAGCATTCATACGCTCAATGTTTTCCTTAGTTAACTCATGCATTTTTAAAATCAATTCAGCACGTTCTTTAGCATCAAAATTAACCTTCTCCGAAGATGGAATAGGCAACAAATTAATAGGTGCACGAGGTAGGAAACCATACACAATTTCAAAAGGGCACATCTTAGTAGTAGAATGCAATGAACGATTATAAGAAAATTCAATATGAGGCAAGCATTCTTCCCACATTTTCTTGTTATTCTTCAAAATAGCCCTAATCATAGTAGACAATGTTCTATTGACTACTTGAGTTTGTCCATCAGTTTGGGGGTGACAAGTAGTACTAAAAAGCAGTTTAGTCCCCAACTTAGCCCATAAACATCTCCAAAAGTGGCTAAGAAATTTAATATCATGATCTGAAACAATAGTATTTGGCACACCATGCAAGCGAATAATTTCACGAAAGAACAAATCAGCAACATTAACAGCATCATCGCTTTTATGACATGGTATAAAGTGTGCCATTTTCGAGAACCTATCCAGGACAACAAATATGCTATCCCTCCCCTTCTTCGTTCGAGGTAAACCTAAAACAAAGTCCATAGATATATCCTCCCAAGGAACACTAGGTACAGGCAAAGGCATATATAAACCATGAGGATTGAGTCGTGACTTAGCGTTTTGACATGTAGTGCAGCGAGCAACAAAACGCTCAACATCCCGTCTCATCTTTGGCCAAAAGAAATGTCTAGCAAGTATATCTTTCGTCTTCTTAACGCCAAAGTGTCCCATTAATCCTCCTCCATGCGCCTCCTGCAACAACAAAAGACGAACAGAGCTAGCTGGAATGCATAGCTTGTTAGCACGAAACACAAATCCATCATTAAGAACGAACTTGTTCCAAGTTCTCCCTTCCTTACAATTCTGCAATACATCTTTAAATTCAGCATCATGCATATATTGATCTTTGATGGTCTCCAAACCAAATATTTTAAAGTCAAGGTGTGAAAGCATAGTATAACGATGAGACAAAGCATCAACAATAACATTTTCTTTACCCTTCTTGTGTTTAATGACATAAGGGAAAGTCTCAATGAATTCAACCCATTTAGCATGTCTACGGTCAGTTTTGCTTGACTTTTAATGTGTTTCAAAGATTCATGATCAGAATGTATAACAAATTTGATAGAGGCGAGGGTGTCCCGATCTTTCGATGAGATGATAACTATCGATTTGGGTGGAGACGACTTTGACGATCTGACTACTAATGTGCACGACGTTGCGCCTTAGCAATCGCTAAACCAATCTCCTGAGGTTACTGACGATGCCGGAAGCACGGTCAGCCTGACCACGAAGGTCTATTCCTGCAAGCAATCGAAGAACGAGCAAGAATATGATAAAGCAATCTGAATATTGCAAATATATATGAGGTATTGATAATGGTGGGGATCCGTAAGCGGTCTTGGTCTGGTCGTTGGACACAAACGAAGTACACGAAGTTGCAATGGCTAACTTTTAACTAAACAAATCCCAAGGAAAAGCTACTAGATGGATCTACTTATATAGGAGCAAGGGGTGGCGGCCAAGGAGGTGGGAGGACGTCCCAAGGCAGCCTAAAACTAAATCTAGGTCGTACAAGGCCAATGGGCCCAAGTGGAGGTGATGTAACACCTTTGGACTTGTAGTTTGACTCGGATTCTGCTGCAGCATCAGATTGTTTCGTCCACAACTCAACGCTCCGGACGAATTTGAAGGTGATTCCAACTGGGTTGGAAAGTGCACGAAATCTAGTTTCCAAAAAAAAAAGAATCACCCAATTCGGAGTCCGTATGAAAAACTTGTGTCCGTTTTGAGTCAGGTGTGTCTGTGCAGTCCGAATCTGAATCCAGAACGTGAGAGACTTGGACTCTATCTTCTCTTGGGCCAAAAGTGACGTGAGAGAACTTTTTGGACAGCAAATAAACATTTCTTTCTTCCTTATCTTCATATGTGGATTGTACAAATGTCCCATACACCTGCAATTAGACAAAACACAAAAGTGTGTGAAGTATTTTTGTTCTGGATAACATAAATAGATTATTGAATAGTTTGCACTAGAAATCACCTGACAAATATGCATATATGCAATATTTTTGGTCATATCCAAGGTAGTCATGTCCTCATCATCCTCCCCTTCTTGAAAATAAAGCCGTCCTCGGCGTTGGTTAATCTGAAATGTGGCTAACAAAAGAGACAAGGTGTACATGTTGTATATGTATATGTCATCCATTTTTACTTCCCTTGATTTTTGCATATATGACACATGAATAGATGAGTAACTTGCATAGTTCAGAAAATCCAAAGCCAAAAAATTAGCACAAGAAGTAGAAGGCATGAAAATATTGCAACTCAGTTTGCACATATAAGTGAAGCTCTTATTCATTTCAAAAGATTGACAATGTTCATCATTAAACCATCCCAACATTGGTGAATAAACCTTACTTGCATCAAATTTACATGCTACAACATGCTTAAATAAGCAAACATGCAATAAGTCATTCAACACAGAATCATCACCAAGATTAGAGGTCATATCAAAATGATTAAACATTGGTTCTTTTGCATCAATAGTTAATTCAATGGGTGCACTCAAAATTGTTGGTATTTCAGTTGTTTGATCACATGGCAAAGTCAAATTATCAACGTAGTCCTCTAAAATAGGTGGTGTGATCAAAGTAGTGGGTAGCTCATCAGATGGTGCATTCAAATTGACAAGGCATTCATCATTCTCATGTTGAGATGGAAGATCAGTACCTTTGTCATTACCTCTTATGATCAACTCAGATGATGAAGCCACTCTCGGGGGCGATGTGTCACATGGTGGAGGTGATGTAGTCCTGACAACAACGGATGTGGTTGTCATAGTATGCCTAGTAGTTGAAGGAACAATCATATCAACTCTTGGAATGTGCACCATGCGCTTGTTCTCCTCGTGGCCAACACGTCGTTTTATTTCCTGTTCAGCTTTGCAAGCAAGATGAAACAAATGGTCCATAGGATAACACTCTTCATGAATTAGTATCTCTTGAATATCACGGTTTAATCCTCCCCAAAATCTATCCATAAAATCATCTTCACTTTCTTCTAAAGAGGAATGCAACAAGGTAGTTTGTAAATCATCATAATATTTTGTTACAGTATCACTACCTTGTTTTAAGTGTTGCAACTTCTTAATCATGTCACGAGTATAATAAGCAGGGACGAAAGTATGTCGCATGGCAAGTTTCAAATCATCCCAAGTAGTAGGTATATAATCAGGGTGTAACCGACAATATTCACTCCACCAAACCAAAGCATAACCAGTGAAAGAACCAACCTCAACCTTAACCTTTTTATGTTCATCGAAATTATGGGAAGCAAATATATTTTTTATGTCGAACTCCCATTCAATATATAAAGCAGGTTTAAAACGGCCATTAAATGGTGGTATAGATACATTAACCTGATCATGTGCATTTGGATGTTTGTGCACCTCTCGTGACGGTTGTGGTATTTGCAAAGGTGGTGGCACGTCTCCCGCGATCGACAAAGCCCATGAATTGACTCTGGATCCTGTCATGATTAGTAGAACAAGAAACAAAACCCAAAAATAATGTTCCTATAACTACTAGGATGTGGTGGTAAAACACTCACAGTAAAGCAAATATCAATGTCTTACAAGTTCTTACCATGCAGCAGGCGGTGATCGGCAACCAGCGGTGTCAAGTAACTCCGAATATTGAGTAAAGCGATTGCCAGGGGAGCGTACGTATACACGGTGTAGAAATATGTGAAGCTGGGTTGGCTATATATGGTAGCAAAATATTAGCAATAATCAATTCAAAGATGCAATGTTGAATAAACGCTCAACGACGGTACTGTGCTGGTCCTAGGCTAGACCGAACTAGAGACGCGAGCCTAGAACACTAATGAGGTCACGTCGTAGCACAACTAGCATCAATGAAGGACACTAAGTAGCTCTGGACAGCAAGATATAAGTGAAGATCACAACGGCAGTAAAGATAATGAGGTGAAACAACAGCCAAGCAGGATATATCAACAACTTTGTCTTCAACTTTCCTCTGAAAAAGTTTGTGCCGATTTTTTTTTTCTTCTCTCTTTTTTTCCTCACACTTTTTTTTCTTTCTCTCCTTTTTTTTTCTCTGACTTTTTTTTTCTCCTTTTTTTCTCTCTCTTTTTTTCTCCCTCTTTCCAAAACAAACTAGATAAGATGCAGATTGGATCAAGTGAAGATGTGAACGATCTCAACTATTATTATGACAATGAATGATGGGTAGCACGTGGTGGAAATTGATGGATGGGTGGTGGACAGCGGAAGAGATAATGATGCAGCGGTGGCGTCACTAATGTGAACAGAACTCGAAACTCTAAACGAACTAGACACTAAGACCAGCAACTCGACACGACGATGCAACCGATAATTCAACTATGCAAGCAATGAAAAGAAAATTGCAAAGGCTCAGACTGGCTTGGACCAAGGATGAATAGATCTAACTCTTTTTTGTGGCTTTTTCTTGGACAATAGGTAAGAAAATAAATCTAATCTAGGAAAACTGGAAATTCTCACCGAGCAACCTGAAAACTGATACCACTTGATAGAGGCGGAGGTGTCCCGATCTTTCGATGAGATGATAACTATCGATTTGGTGGAGACGACTTTGACGATCCGACTACAAACGTGCACGACGTTGCGCCTTAGCAATCGCTAAACCAACTCCGAGAGGTTATTGACCACGCTGGAGCACGATCAACCTGACCACGAAGGTCTATTCCTGCAAGCAATCGAAGAACGAGCAAGAATATGATAAAGCAATCTGAATATTGCAAATATATATGAGGTATTGATAATGGTGGGGATCCGTAAGCGGTCTTGGTCTGGTCGTTGGACACAAACGAAGTACACGAAGTTGCAATGGCTAACTTTTAACTAAACAAATCCCAAGGAAAAGCTACTAGATGGATCTACTTATATAGGAGCAAGGGGTGGCGGCCAAGGAGGTGGGAGGACGTCCCAAGGCAGCCTAAAACTAAATCTAGGTCGTACAAGGCCAATGGGCCCAAGTGGAGGTGATGTAACACCTTTGGACTTGTAGTTTGACTCGGATTCTGCTGCAGCATCAGATTGTTTCGTCCACAACTCAACGCTCCGGACGAATTTGAAGGTGATTCCAACTGGGTTGGAAAGTGCACGAAATCTAGTTTCCAACAAAAAAAGAGTCACCCAATTCGGAGTCCGTATGAAAAACTTGTGTCCGTTTTGAGTCAGGTGTGTCTGTGCAGTCCGAATCTGAATCCAGAACGTGAGAGACTTGGACTCTATCTTCTCTTGGGCCAAAAGTGACGTGAGAGAACTTTTTGGACAGCAAATAAACATTTCTTTCTTCCTTATCTTCATATGTGGATTGTACAAATGTCCCATACACCTGCAATTAGACAAAACACAAAAGTGTGTGAAGTATTTTTGTTCTGGATAACATAAATAGATTATTGAATAGTTTGCACTAGAAATCACCTGACAAATATGCATATATGCAATATTTTTGGTCATATCCAAGGTAGTCATGTCCTCATCAAAATTCCTTGGACCATAAATAATGTTGCCATGTTTCTAAGGTCCGAACAAGAGCATATAATTCTTTATCATAAGTAGAATAGTTCAGAATAGGCCCACTCAATTTTTTAGAAAAGTATGCAACAGGTTTGCCATCTTGTAATAACACACCTCCTAATCCAATTCCACTAGCATCACATTCAAGCTCAAAAGTCTTACTAAAATCAGGAAGTTGGAGTAAAGGAGCATGGGTCAACTTATCTTTCAATACCGTGAAGGCTTCTTCCTGTGCGGTACCCCAAACAAAAGGCACATCCTTCTTTGTAAGCTCGTTGAGAGGTGCAGCAATGGTGCTGAAATCTCTCACAAAACGCCTATAGAAACCAGAGAGGCCAAGGAAACTCCTCACTTGTGTGATCGTTTTGGGCTGCGGCCGACTCTTAATAGCTTCAATCTTGGCTTTATCAACTTCAATTCCCTGTGGACTAACAACATAGCCAAGAAAAGATACTCGATCGGTGCAAAAGGTGCACTTTCCAAGGTTACCGAACAAACGTGCATCACGTAGAGCAATAAAAACAACACGTAAATGTTCCAAATGTTCCTCCAAAGATTTACTATAAATTAGTATATCATCAAAACAGACTACCACAAATCGTCCAACGAAAGCACGTAAAACTTCGTTCATTAACCTCGTGAAAGTACTAGGTGCATTAGTTAACCCAAAAGGCTTGACTAACCACTCATATAATCCAAACTTAGTTTTAAATGTTGTTTTCCATCCATCTCCCAATTTCATACGAATTTGATGGTATCCACTACGCAAATCAACTTTGGAGAATATTGTAGAGCCACTCAATTCATCAAGCATGTCGTCTATCCTAGGAATAGGATGACGATAACGAATAGTAATATTATTAATGCCTCAACAATCAACACACATACGCGATGTACCATCCTTTTTCGGCACTAAAATGATGGGAACAGCACAAGTACTAAGGGATTCACGTATATAACCTTTGTCGAGCAATTCCTGTACTTGACGCATAATCTCCTTCGTCTCCTCTGGATTGGTATGGTATGGCGCATGGTTGGGTAATGATGCACCGGGAATTAAGTCAATTTGATGCTCAATCCCTCGAATAGGTGGTAATCCTGGTGGCACGTCTTGTGGAAAGACATCAGCGAACTCCTGCAAAATGTTAGTGACAGCAGGAGGCAAAGAGTAAGGCACATCCTCGAATGAAAATAATGCCTCTTTGCACAGAAAAGCATAGCAAACAGATTTGCTGAAATCTAGCTCATCAATATCAGATTTGGTGGCAAGTAAACATGCACTTTTCAATTTAATTTCAGAAGCAACACTAGATGGTTTATTATTAGGATTCATTTGTTGCTCAAATTCTTTTGCCACAATCTGATTTTCACTCTTATGTTTCTCTTGTTTTGCTTTATTAGCTCTATTAATATCATCTTTCAAAATGGAATCAGGAGTCATAGGAAGCAAAGTAATATTTTTATCCTTATGAAAAAGAGTATACTAATTGTTTCTACCATGGTGTACAGATTTTTTATCAAATTGCCATGGTCTACCAAGTAATAAGGAACATGGTTGCATAGGTACCACATCACAATCAACATAATCAACATATGTAGAGATACTAAAATGCACACGAACCGTACATGTTACCTTAACCTTGCCGCTGTTGTTGAACCATTGGATGTAGTAAGGATGTGGATGTGGTCTTGTGGTGAGAGATAGCTTCTCCACCATCTCCATGCTAGCCAAGTTGTTGCAGCTCCCTCCATCTATGATGACGCGAACAGAACGTTCCTTCACAACTCCCTTTGTATGGAACAAATTATGCCTCTGATTTTTGCTCAGCTTGTGTGACCTGCTCACTCAAAACACGTTGAGCAACTAAACATTCATACCTGTCAGCATCTTCAGGAGCCATGTATTGCGTCTCATGATCAGCATCATCTCCACCGTGTTCTTCACGTGTAATAAGAGCCAAAGTCTCCTCATCATAGTCACTAGCGGACTCATACCCACCATCCTCAGTAGCAATCATCACACGCTGAGATTTGCATTCTCTCGCAAAATGTCCTCTTCCATTACAACGACGACAAATAATATCACTTTTGTGCCCTGTTGATGCCATGGAAGAAGAAGAACTCTGTGCAGGCCCGGGAGGTGTGCTCTTTGCAGATAGTGGTGGTTGTGCCTGCTTTCTTGTGTCACGGTTGGAGGGGGCACCTGATGGAGGTGCTGGTGTAGTGGAAGTCGAGGATGCACGTGTTATCCATGATGAAGATCGACCTGCAGAAAAGTTAGTTCGCGCCAATGCCTATCGATCCTGCACTTCACGTTCAGCTTTACAAGAAAGATGGAATAAACGGGTGATATTAGTATACTCCTTATACTCTAGAATGGTGTGAATCTCTCTATTTAATCCACCCATAAAACGTGCAAGCATAGCTTCATTCTCCTCAACAATACCACATCTAATCATGCCAGTTTGTAGTTCCTGATAATATTCTTCTACACAATTTTTTCCTTGTCTTAAACACTGCAATTTTTAAGTAATTCACAATACGATGCAACCCAACGAGTACGCATAGCAGTTTTCAAAGCAGCCCAAGTAGCTGGAATAGGATATAATCTACAATGCTCAGACCACCAAACACATGCAAAACTAGTGAATGCACAAACAGCAGCAGGAACATGTCTCTCCTCGGGATATTGTAAACATGTAAATCGTTGTTCAGTTTCTAACTCCCAAGTAAGATATATATCAGGAACATATCTACCCTCAAATGGTGGAATATTCAATTTTAGTTTAGGGAGATGGTCATGATCTCGTACCTGAGGGTGAGCCCTACCATTTCCATTATTTGCATGTGGACGACCTGGTGGTTGCGGTGCTGGTGGTGGCACGTAGTTCTGATTTTGATCAACCCCACCCTCGTAATCTCCCGCAAAATCATCCTCCTCCGCATCAGCAGCAGGAGCCACAGAAGTATCAACAGCAGCACCAACAGTTTGGCCAGGTGCAAGAGGGAGACAGGTCGCTCGGCGGAGGGCTGTTTCACGATGTGGAGGTAGTCATTGTTGTTCTTGTTGTAGAGGTGCGTTAGGTGCAGCCGGTGGTGGTGGTGGAAGACGCGCGAGCAATTCATTAAACCTGTTATCGAGTTTTGTTTCAAACGTCTTCTCCATGCCATCTATCTTCTCCATGGCCTCTTCAAATCTGTTTAGCACATCTTGCACCTGTCCACTCATCATTTGCTGAAATTTATCATGCAACTCCTTATTCGTCATGTCCTCCCAGTCAGTCTCGTCGGCTTGTGATCCTGCCATGGTTAGCAACAATAGAAACACACAAGAATATGATCCTACAGACTACTAACAAGAGGTGGTTGTGGTGTCACAAAACTGTCAAGCAAATCTCAAATTCTTACCAGTTCTTACCCAGCAACAGGCGGTGATCGGCAACCGTTGTAGTCAAAACTCTCAAAGCTTGGATAGAGCGATTACCAGGGAGAGTCAAACGCACGACGTAGATGTATGTGGAGCTGGGAAGCCTTATAATATGGTAGCAAAAAGGGTCAGCAATAATCAATTCAGAGATGCAAAGTTGAATAAACGCTCAACGACGGTACTGTGCTTGTCCTAGGCTAGACCGTGCTAGAGACGCGAGCCTATAACACTAACAAAATCACGAAGTTGCACGTAAACAAGGGAGGAGCACGCTCTGAAATTTTATTTTCTTTTTTTTGCACTTTTTTTCCTCTTTTTTTTGCTCCGCAACAATTTTTTTCGAGAAAGTCTACAAATGGTCTATAAACTGCCTAGCCAGAATTTTCCAGACTTAGTTTTTTTTGAGTTTGGAACTATTTTTCTTCTGCGGGTAGCACGAAAGTTCAGGAGTCCTACGCTATCACGACTCGGAGTATCGCGTGATCTGGAAATCCAAAACAGAGTAACAAAAAACTAGACTCGGGCTGGTGGTGGAGATGAATCTGGTGGAACTCAGACTAGTGGCGGCGATGAATCTGGTGGAACTCGGACTGGTGGCGTATATATGTTGCAGGTGGACTCGGATTGGCGTGCTGGCGGTGGATATGTGGTACATGGCAGCGGCGATGATGATGGTGGTATATGGCAGCGGTGATGACGATGGTGGTATATGGCAGCGGTGATGATGATGATGCGGCGGCGGCGTGACTACTCGTGAACAGAACTCGAAACTCTAAAGGACTAGACACTAAGACCAGCAACTAGACACGACGATGCAACCGCAAACTCAACAATGCAAAACCCTAAAAAGATTATGCAATGGCTCAGATTGGTTCGGATATGATGAACTAACCCTAAATTTTTTTGTGGCTTTTTCGTGGACTGTAGGTATGAAGAACAGACTTGATCTAAACTACGAAAAACTGTAAAATCTCACCGAGCAACCTGAAAATCTGATACCACTTGATAGAGGCAAAGGTGTCACGATGTTTTGATGAGATGGTGGCTATCATTTCCTGTGGGAGTCGGCCTTGACGATCCGACTAAGAACGTGCGAGACGTCGCGCCTTAGCAATCGCTAAACCAACTTCCGAGGGTTATTGACCACGTAGGAGTACGATCAACCTGACCACGAGGGTTTGTTTCCTGCGAGCAAATGAAGAACAAGCAAGAAACTGATATTGTAATCTGGATATTGCGAATATAAGATGAAAGCTTTATTGATCAAGGTGGGATTCTGTGACGTCTTGGTCCAGTATGTATAGCAGCAGGGAGATGATGGGCCTAGAATTACTAGAGCTCGCGCACGCCAATTGAATTATCAGGTACTTTCGTTTCTTGGAAACGATTCTAATGTTCATGAGAATATGATGCTGCCTAAATTGGATATATTTGTCTTGCTTACAAATGAAGGGCCTAGCTTGGACAAGAAAGATGAACCTTGGAATAAGTTCAAGCGTGGAGATGATGGCATGCGCAAGGGGATCCAGAACGGAGTTACAAGTGATGATTTCAGGACTTCGAAGCCACCATAAGGAGGGCAAGAATCCTTGGGTGAAATATACAAGATGCCACTTCATAAATTTCGTCCAGAGGCTATTTTAGGTGCTGCGTCACCTTATTATTGGGCCAGGCCCTTGTATTTTCGAAATACTTTAGTATAGGCTGTTTTTAGATTCCGTATGTGTGGGGAAACAAGAGTTAGGGTTGGTTTCGGACCCCTCCTCCAAGGGCCACGAAATTCCCCCCTCTTCCTCCATATATACAGCCCTTAGGGCGTCGTTTAGACTTTGGGTTTTGTTTAGATTAAAAGTTCGCCATAGCTGCAACTTCGTGTACTTTGTTTGTGTCCAACGACCAGACCAAGACGTCACAGAACCCCACCTTGATCAATAAAGCTTTCATCTTATATTCGCAATATCCAGATTGCAATCTCAGTTTTTTGCTTGTTCTTGGTTTGCTCGCAGGAAACATGCCCTCGTGGTCAGGTTGATCGTGCTCCGGCGTGGTCAATAACCCTCGGAAGTTGGTTTAGCGATTGCTAAGGCGCGACGTCTCGCACGTTCGTAGTCGGATCGTCAAGGTCGACTTCCTCTAAAACGATAGCCACCATCTCATCGAAATACGGGACACCTTAGCCTCTATCAAGAGCCAAGGTGTTTTTTTTTGTTTTTTCTACTGTTATTTGTGTTTAGGTTTAGGTTATAATGGTAGGATTTGGTTAGTGCTAGATTTTGGTTTAGATAATTAGAAGAAGATTTTTTTAAAAAGAAGAATAAGTAGAAGAAGTGGAAAAAGGAAAAAAGGAAGAGGGTTGCCGAGGGGATAGATGGTGGAGCTAGTGGGTCCCGCCGGTCCCGACACCCATGCCAAGAATCCCCCCCCCGGTCTGAGTGCTGACCCATCGACCATGCGTCGCCATACCTGAGGGCGCTTGGGGACGAGCAGGTTAGCGAGTTCCTCAGTGTCGATGGAACCCTAAATAGCATGTATCGTCGGTGCGAGATACATGTGGTCGTCGATGTTGAACACTACATCCATGTCCCACAAGTGATGCCGGCGTTCGGCGTCCCGCAGCAATAGTTCTCGGCATCGATGGCGGTCGAACACCATTGCAAATTTGTCAGCCTCTGCGATGATGATTAAAGGCCAAGTGTTGAAACTAGAAACAGCCAAACTGACTCAAGTTGTTTTGGTTGTTTGAACTTTCAAAACTTGGCTTTAATCCTCATTGCAAAGGCTGCCAGACAAATTCGCCAAGGTGTTCGACCATCATCGGCCACTAGAACTATTGTTGCGCGACGCCGGGCGCCGGCGTGACTTGTGGGATGTCAATCTAGTGTTCAACGCCGAGCGCCATATGTATCTCGCACCGATGATACTTGCTATTTAGGGTTCCGTCGATGCCGAGGAATCCCCGAACCCGCTCGTCCTATTGTGAATATTTAGTTAGGTTAACAGAAAAAACAAAATTGCTATGTAACTCATCTTTTGATTTAAATATGCAATTTTTTCGTCGCTGCGAGGGTCTAGTGTTCGACGAGCTCCGATCCTGCGTTTGTGGGTGAGCACAAATGACATCTCCTCCTCCCCCTTCATTTGCTTTGTTCCGGTCTTTGTGCCGATGAAACTTGCTACCTATAGGTGTCTTCAATCATCAGTATGCGTGACCACTATGCGTCTCCCGTTCGAAAGGGTTACATCTATAAATAAGCATGCATTTGCATATTTATAACCGTGATTCTTTAGAATTGTCCAACGTTGTCCATGGACATCCCAAGTATGTGTAGATTGGGTTTGTTTTCCCATATGCTTTGCTTCGGATTCGATGCAGAATTTCGTCAGTGCCTCCCTGTTGTTCTCTGGGTACACATCCTCTGTGCTTATTACCGAGGCGTGTATCAGGAGAACAACGGGGAGGTGCTGCCGAAATTTTGCGCCGGATCCGGAGCAGAGCATGGGAAAACGAACCCAATCTACACATACTCGGGTGTCATTAGGACCTATCTTTACCTATTAGCATCTAGGTTGCATGGACGTAATAAAAGTGACAAACTCCATTAACTGATGAATATATACATGCTGATATATATATATATATATATATATATATATATATATATATATATATATATATATATATATATCTTATGTGTCCAATAGCTAGGCAAGACGAGTGATCGTGGGTGGATGTACACCGGTCACATTAGTCAGAAAGACATGACCATTGAATGGTTCACAAAAAGCAAGGGGTTTCTGAGTGCCGCACTTGCAAATGGCCAGAGGACAACATGGTGCCCTTGTGCCGGGTGCAACAATTGGCACAAAAGGACAAAGGATGAAATGGGCAAACACTTGTAGAAGAGTGGTTTTATGACAGATTATACGGTGTGGACATTTCATGGTGAGTCTACCCAACGTGCCAGAGCAGAGGTGCTTCATCGTCGCACCAACGAGCATGGTACCGGGATGCAAGACATGGTGCAAGACTTTGATGATGCTCGGGACTTGGACGATGAGATGGAGGAATCTACAAAGGACTTCAATGAAATGTTGGAGTCTTCAAAACGTCCTCTCCATGAGCACACTGGGCTTTGTCAACTGGATGCCATCTCACAAATAATGGCTCTGAAGGCTCAATTCAACTTGGGCAAAGAATGCTACGACACAATGATGACAATATTTGGACGTTTTCTACCCAAAGGCCATGTACTACCTACAAACCTGTACCAGTTAGACAAAATCCTCTGTGCTCTTAAGATGCCCTATGAGAAGATACACACCTGTGAGAAAGGATGTGTCTTATTTAGGCTTCAGTATGCAGACTTGAACTATTGTCCCATTTGCAACTCATCCAGGTATGTTGTGGTAGACAACGGTATTGGTGAGAAGATGCGGACCAAAATCCCCGTTAATGCTCTTCGGTATATGCCAATCGTACCAAGACTTCAACGTCTTTTCATGGTCGAAGAGACGGCCAGATAGATGACATGGCACAAAACGGGCAAAAGAACCCAACTAGATGCGGATGGGAAGCTGATGATGGTGCACACATCGGACGGTGAAGCATGGAAGATCTTCGATGCATTACATGAGGACAAAGCGGTAGATCCGAGGCATTCTTGAGTCGGCATCAGCACGGATGGTGATAACCCACAAGTATAGAGGATCGCAACAGTTTTTGAGGGTAGAGTATTCAACCCAAATTTATTGATTTGACATAAGGGGAGCTAAGGAATATTCTCAAGTATTAAAAGTTGAGTTGTCAATTCAACCGCACCTGAAAGACTTAATATCTGCAGCAAAATATTTAGTAGCAAAGTAATATGGAAGTAACGGTAACGGTGGCAAAAGTAACAGTATTGGTTTTGTAGTGATTGTAACAGTGGCAACGAAAAAGTAACCAAGCAAAAATAAATATATGAACAGCTCGTAGGCAATGGATCAGTGATGGATAATTATGTCGGATGCGATTCCTCATGCAACATTTATAACATAGGGTGACACAAAACTACCTCCAGTTCATCTATGCAATGTAGGCATGTATTCCGAATATAGTCATACGTGCTTATGGAAAAGAACTTGCATGACATCTTTTGTCCTACCCTCCCGTGGCAGCGGGGTCCTATCGGAAACTAAGGGGTATTAAGGCCTTTTTTAATTAGAGTACCAAAAAAAGCATTAACACTTAGTGAATACATGAACTCCTCAAACTACGGTCATCATCGGGAGTGGTCCCGATTATTGTCACTTCGGGGTTACTGGATCATAACACATAGTAGGTGACTATTGACTTGCAAAATAGGATCAAGAACTCACATATATTCATGAAAACATAATATGTTCAGATCTGAAATCATGGCACTCGGGCCCTAGTGACAAGCATTAAGCATATCAAAGTCATAGCAACATCAATCTCAGAACATAATGGATAATAGGAATCAAACCCTAACAAAACTAACTTGATTACATGATAAATCTCATCCAACCCATCACCGTCCATCAAGCCTACGATGGAATTACTCATGCACGGCAGTGAGCATCATGAAATTGGTGAAGGAGGAAGGTTGATGATGACGATGGTGACGGATTCCCCTCTCCGGAGCCCCGAACGGACTCCAGATCAGCCCTCCCGAGAGAGATTAGGGCTTGGCGGCGGCTCCATATCGTAAAACGTGATGAATCCTTATCTCTGATTTTTTTCTCTCCGAACGTGAATATATAGAGTTGGAGTTGAGGTCGGTGGAGCCTCAGGGGGCCCACGAGACAGGGGGGGCACGCCCCCACCCTGGTGGACAGGGTGTGGGCCCTCTAGTGTTGATTCTTTCGTCAATATTTTTTATAAATTCCAAAAATATTCTCTGTGAAGTTTTAGGTCACTCTGAGAACTTTTATTTCTGCACAAAAATAACACCATGGCAATTCTATTAAAAACAACGTCAGTCCGGGTTAGTTCCATTCAAATCATGCAAGTTAGAGTCCAAAACAAGGTCAAAAGTATTTGGAAAAGTAGATACGATGGAGACGTATCAACCCCCCAAGCTTAAACCTCTGCTTGTCCTCAAGCAATTCAATTGAGAAACTCAAAGTGATAAAGAAAAACTTTTACGAACTCTGTTTGATCTTGTTGTTGTAAATATGTAAAGCCAACATTCAAGTTTTCAGCAAAGATTATGAACTAACCATATTCACAATAACATCTAGGTCTCATGTTTACATATCAATGGCATAATCAACTAGCAAGCAATAATAGTAAATCTCGGATGACAACACTTTCTCAAAAGAATCATAATATGATATAACAAGATGGTATCTCGCCAGCCCTTTCTGAGACCGCAAAACATAAATGCAGAGCACCTCTGAAGTTCAAGGACCGACTAAACATTGTAAATCATGGTAAAAGAGATCCAGTTACAGTCATACTCAATGTAAACTAATAGTGATGCATGCAAATGACAGCAGTGCTCTCCAACTGGTGCTTTTTAATAAGAGGATGATGACTCAACATAAAAGTAAATAGATAGGCCCTTTGCAGAGGGAAGCAGGGATTTGTAGAGGTGCCAAAGCTCGATTTTGAAACAAAGATGGATAATATTTTGAGTGGTATACTTTCATTGTCAACATAACAACCAAGAGATCTCGATATCTTCCATGCTACACACATTATAGGCGGTTCCCAAACAGAATGGTAAAGTTTATAATCCCCCACCACCAACAAACATCAATCCATGGCTTGTCCGAAACAACGGGTGCCTCCAACTAACAACAATCCTGGGGGGGTGATAGAGGCTAAGGTGTCCCGATGTTTCGATGAGATGGTGGCTATCGTTTTCTGTGGGAGTCGACCTTGACGATCCGACTACGAACGTGCGAGACGTCGCGCCTTAGCAATCGCTAAACCAACTTCCGAGGGTTATTAACCACGCCGGAGCACGGTCAACCTGACCACGAGGGTCTGTTTCCTGCGAGCAAACGAAGAACATGCAAGAAACTGAGATTGCAATCGGGATATTGCGAATATAAGATGAAAGCTTTATTGATCAAGGTGGGGTTCTGTGACGTCTTGGTCTGGTCGTTGGACACAAACGAAGTACGCGAAGTTGCAGCTATGGCGAACTTTTAATCTAAACAAAACCCAAAGTCTAAACGACGCCCTAAGGGCTGTATATATGGAGGAAGAGGGGGGAATTTCGTGGCCCTAGAGGGTGGGGTCCGAAACCAACCCTAACTCTTGTTTCCCCACACATACGGACTCTAAAAATAGCCTATACTTGAGTATTTCGAAATTACATGGGCATGGCCCATTAATAAGGTGACGCAGCACCTAGAATAGCCTATGGACGAATATTATGAAGTGGCATCTTGTATATTTCGTCCAAGGCTTCATGCACTCCTTATGGCGGCTTCAAAGTCCTGAAATCATCACTTGTAACTCCGTTCTTGATCCCCTTGCGCATGCCATCAACTCCATGCGTGTTCTTGCTCCAATGTTCATCCTTCTCCAAGCTAGGCCCTTCATTTGTAAGCAAAACAAATGTATCCAATTTAGGCAGCATCATAATCTCATGAACATTAGAATCATTACCAAGAAACGAAAGTACCTGGTAATTTAATTGGCGTGCGCGAGCTCTAGTAATTGGTCCAGTATATGTAACAGTAGGGGCTGTGGGTGTAACAATGGTATTGATGTCCTCATCATCCTCCCCTTCTTGAAATGAAGTCGTCCTCGACGGAAGCGCATCTTCCTCACCCAAATAAGGCTTCAAATCTGCAATGTTAAAAGTGGGACTAACCCCAAAATCTACTGGTAGCTCAAGTTTATATGCATTATCATTTATTTTCTCTAACACCTTAAAAGGACCATCAGCACGTGGCATTAGCTTTGATTTGTGCAAATTAGGAAATCTATCTTTACGCAAATGTAACCAAACAAGATCTCCAGGCGCAAACACAACATGTTTTCTACCCTTATCTCCAGCAAGTTTATATTTAGCATTCATACGCTCAATGTTTTCCTTAGTTAACTCATGCATTTTTAAAATCAATTCAGAACATTCTTTAGCATCAAAATTAACCTTCTCTGAAGATGGAAGAGGCAACAAATCAATAGGTGCACGAGGTAGGAAACCATACACAATTTCAAAAGGGCACATCTTAGTAGTAGAATGCAATGAACGATTATAAGCAAATTCAATATGAGGCAAGCATTCTTCCCACATTTTCTTGTTATTCTTCAAAACAGCCCTAAGCATAGTAGACAATGTTCTATTGACTACTTCAGTTTGTCCATCAGTTTGGGGGTGACAAGTAGTACTAAAAAGCAGCTTAGTCCCCAACTTAGCCCATAAACATCTCCAAAAGTGGCTATGAAATTTAGTATCACGATCTGAAACAATAGTATTTGGCACACCATGTAAGCGAATAATTTCACGAAAGAACAAATCAGCAACATTAACAGCACCATCGCTTTTATGACATGGTATAAAGTGTGCCATTTTCGAGAACCTATCCACGACAACAAATATGCTGTCCCTCCCCTTCTTTGTTCGAGGTAAACCTAAAACAAAGTCCATAGATATATCCTCCCAAGGAACACTAGGTACAGGCAAAGGCATATATAAACCATGAGGATTGAGTCGTGACTTAGCTCTTTGACATGTAGTGCAGCGAGCAACAAAACGCTCAACATCCCGTCTCATCTTTGGCCAAAAGAAATGTGTAGCAAGTATATCCTCCGTCTTCTTGACGCCAAAGTGTCCCATTAATCCTCCTCCATGAGCCTCCTGCAACAACAAAAGACGAACGGAGCTAGCTGGAACGCATAGCTTGTTAGCACGAAACACAAATCCATCGTTAAGAACGAACTTGTTCCAAGTTCTCCCTTCCTTACAATTCTGCAATACATCTTTAAATTCAGCATCATGAACATATTAATCTTTGATGGTCTCCAAACCAAATATTTTAAAGTCAAGTTGTGAAAGCATAGTATAACGACGAGACAAGGCATCACCAATAACATTTTCTTTACCCTTCTTGTGTTTAATGACATAAGGGAAAGTCTCAATGAATTCAACCCATTTAGCATGTCTACGGTTCAGTTTTGCTTGACTTTTAATGTGTTTCAAAGATTCATGATCAGAATGTATAACAAATTCCTTGGGCCATAAATAATGTTGCCATGTTTCTAAGGTCCGAACAAGAGCATATAATTCTTTATCATAAGTAGAATAGTTCAGACTAGGCCCACTCAATTTTTCAGAAAAGTATGCAACAGGTTTTCCATCTTGCAATAACACACCTCCTAATCCAATTCCACTAGCATCACATTCAAGCTCAAAAGTCTTATTGAAATTAGGAAGTTGGAGTAAAGGAGCATGTGTCAACTTATCTTTCAATACCATGAAGGCTTCTTCCTGTGCGGTACCCCAAACAAAAGGCACATCCTTCTTTGTAAGCTCGTTGAGAGGTGCAGCAATGGTGCTGAAATCTCTCACAAAACGCCTATAGAAACCAGCGAGGCCAAGAAAACTCCTCACTTGTGTGACCGTTTTGGGCTGCGGCCAACTCTCAATAGCTTCAATCTTGGCTTTATCCACTTCAATTCCCTGTGGAGTAACAACATAGCCAAGAAAAGATACTCGGTCGGTGCAAAAGGTGCACTTTCCAAGGTTTCCAAACAAGCGTGCATCACGTAGAGCAATAAAAACAGCACGTAAATGTTCCAAATGTTCCTCCAAAGATTTGCTATAAATCAATATGTCATCAAAGTAAACTACCACAAATCGTCCAATGAAAGCACGTAAAACTTCGTTCATTAACCTCATGAAAGTACTAGGTGCATTAGTTAACCCAAAAGGCATGACTAACCACTCATATAATCCAAACTTAGTTTTAAATGCTGTTTTCCATTCATCTCCCAATTTCATACGAATTTGATGGTATCCACTACGCAAATCAACTTTGGAGAATATTGTAGAGCCACTCAATTCATCAAGCATATCATCTAGCCTAGGAATAGGATGACGATAACGAATAGTAATATTATTTATGCCTCTACAATCAACGCACATACGCGACGTACCATCCTTTATCGGCACTAAAATGATAGGAACAGCACAAGGACTAAGGGATTCGCGTATATAACCTTTGTCGAGCAGTTCTTGTACTTGACGCATAATCTCCTTCGTCTCCCGTGGATTGGTATGGTATGGTGCACGGTTGGGTAGCGAAGCACCGGGAATTAAGTCAATTTGATGCTCAATCCCTCGAATAGGTGGTAATCCCGGTGGCACGTCTTGTGGAAAAACGTCAGCGAACTCCTGCAAAATGTTAGTGACAGCAGGGGCAAAGAGGAAGGCACGTCCTCGAATGAAAATAATGCCTCTTTGCACACAAAAGCATAGCAAACAGATTTGCTAAAATCTAGCTCATCAATATCAGATTTGGTGGCAAGTAAACATGCACTTTTCAATTTAATTTCAGAAACAACAATAGATGGTTTATTATTAGGCTTCATTTGGTGCTCAAATTTTTTTGCCACAATCTGATTTTCACTCTTATTTGTCTCCTGTTTTGCTTTATTAGCTCTATTAATATAATCTTTCAAAATGGAATCAGGAGTCATAGGAAGCAAAGTAATATTTTTATCGTTATGAACAAGAGTATACTGATTGTTTCTACCATGGTGTACAGAATTTTTATCAAATTGCCATGGTCTACCAAGTAATAAGGAACATGCTTGCATAGGTACCACATCATAATCAACATAATCAGCATATGTAGAGATACTAAAATGCACACGAACAGTACGTGTTACCTTAACCTTGCCGCTGTTGTTGAACCATTGGATGTAGTAAGGATGTGGATGTGGTCTTGTGGTGAGAGAAAGCTTCTCCACCATCTCCATGCTAGCCAAGTTATTGCAGCTCCCTCCATCTATGATCAGGCGAACAGAACGTTCCTTCACAACTCCCTTTGTATGGAACAAATTATGCCTCTGATTTTGCTCAGCTTGTGTAACCTGCACACTCAAAACACGTTGAGCAACTAAACATTCATACCTGTCAGCATCTTCAGGAGCCATGTATTGCGTCTCATGATCGGAATCGTCTCCACCGTGTTCGTCACGTGTAATAAGAGCCAAAGTCTCCTCATCATAGTCACTAGCGGACACATACCCACCATCCTCAGTAACAATCATCACACGCTTAGATGGGCATTCTCTCGCATAATGACCTCCACCCTTGCAACGTCGACAAATAATATCATGTGTTTGCCCTGTTGTTGCCATGGATGAAGAAGAGCTCTTTGCAGGCCCAGAAGGTGTGCTCTTGGCAGATAGTGGTGATTGTGCCTGCTTTATTGTATCATGGTTGGAGGTGGCAGCCGACGGAGGCGCCGTTGTAGCAGAACGTGTGGAAGTAGATGATGCACGCGGTGTCCATGATGAAGGTCGACTTGCAGAAAAGTTAGTCCGCGCCAATGCCTGTCGATCCTGCACTTCACGTTCAGCTTTATAAGCAAGATGGAATAAACGAGTGATATTAGTATACTCCTTATACTCTAGAATGGTCTGAATCTCTCTATTTAATCCACCCATAAAACGTGCAAGCATAGCTTCATTCTCCTCAACAATACCACATCTAATCATGCCAGTTTGTAATTCCTGATAATATTCTTCTACATAATTTTTTCCCTGTCTTAAGCGCTGCAATTTTTGAAGTAATTCACGTTGATAATATGGTGGAACCCAACGAGTACGCATAGCAGTTTTCAAAGCAGCCCAAGTAGCCGGAATAGGATATAATCTACAATGCTCAGACCACCAAACACATGCAAAACTAGTGAATGCACAAACAGCAGCAGGAACACGTCTCTCCTCGGGATATTGTAAACATGTAAATCATGTTCAGTTTCTAACTCCCAAGTAAGATATATATCAGGAACATATCTACCCTCAAATGGTGGAATATTCAATTTTAGTTTAGGGAGATGGTCATGATCTCGTACCTGAGGGTGAGCCCTACCATTGCCATTATTTGCATGTGGACGACCTGGTGGTTGCTGTGCTGGTGGTGGCACGTATTTCTGATTTTGATCAACCTCATCCTCATAATCTCCCACATAATCATCCTCCTCCACATCAGCAGTAGGAGCCACAGAAGTATCAACAGCAGCACCAGCAGTTTGGCCCGACTGAAGAGGGACACGGCTCGCTCGGCGGAGGGCTGTTTCCCGACGTGGAGGTAGTCGGTGTTGTTGCTGTTGTTGTAGAGGTGCGGCAGGAGCAGCTGGTGGTGGTGGTGGAAAACGCGAAAGCAATTCAGCAAACTTGTGATCGAGCTTTGTTTCAAACGTCTTCTCCATGCCATCTATCTTCTCCATGGCCTCTTCAAATCTGTTTATCACATCTTGCACCTGTACACTCATCATTTGCTGAAACGTATCATGGAGCTCCTTGTTCGTCAAGTTCTCCCAGTCAGTCTCGTCGGATTGTGATCCTGGCATGGTTAGCAGCAATAGAAACACACAAGAATATGATCCTACAGACTACTAACAAGTGGTGGTGGTGGCGGGTGTCACAAATCCGTCAAGCAAATCTCAAATTCTTACCAGTTCTTACCCAGCAGCAGGCGGTGATCGGCAACCGTTATAGTCAAAACTCTCAAAAGCTTGGATAGAGCGATTGCCAGGGAGAGTCAAACGCACGACGTAGATGTATGTGGAGCTGGGAAGGCTTACAGTATGGTAGCAAAAAGGGTCAGCAATAATCAATTCAGAGATGCAAAGTTGAATAAACGCTCAACGACGGTACTGTGCTGGTCCTAGGCTAGACCGTGCTAGAGACGCGAGCCTAGAACACTAACAAAATCACGGCGCTGCACGTAAATAAGAGAAAAGGACACTCTGGAACTCTTTTTTTTTCGCTCTTTTTTGCGCTCCTCTTTTTTTTTTGCGCTCCTCTTTTTTTTGCGAAAAATCACTATAATGGCGAGTGTCTCAAAACTCTTCCCTCGTCAAACTGATAGGATGGGCACGAAATTTTTTTTTCACTTTTTTTCGGAAATCAGGGCAGCGATGACGAAAAAGTGCGACAAAAAATCACTATGATGGCACGTGGCTCAAAAGACTCAGAAAAGCCTAAAAATAGGATAGGGAAAAAAATGTGCCCGTGAAAATTTTGGCCTAAAAACTGCCCGGGGGTCTCCAGACTCTTTTTTTTGAGACCCACACAGGCAAGGAAACACGAATCGGAATTTAGATTGATCTCAAGAAAAAACCTAATATGAGAACAAGTCGGATTGGTGGTGGATATATGGTTGTGGTATATGGCAGCAGTGGTGGTATATGGTAGCGGTGGTGGTATATGGATAGAGATTGGTGGTGGTATATGGATACGGATTGGTGGTGGTATATGGATATGGATTCAGAGCGGTGGCGGATAAGCAAAAGTGGTAGATGGGCGATGATGATGATGCGGCGGCGACGTGACAACTTATGACCAGAACTCGAAACTCTAAAAGACTAGACTCTAAGACCAGCAACTTGACACGATGATGCAACCGCAAATTCAACAAAGCAAAAACCCTAAAAAGATTATGCAAAGGCTCAGATTGGTTCGGATATGATGAACTAACCCTAAATTTTTTTTGTGGCTTTTTCGTGGACTGTAGGTATGAAGAACAGACTCGATCTAATCTACGAAAAACTGTAAAATCTCACTGAGCAACCTGGAAATCTGATACCACTTGATAGAGGCTAAGGTGTCCCGATGTTTCGATTAGATGGTGGCTATCGTTTTCTGTGGGAGTCGACCTTGACGATCCGACTACGAACGTGCGAGACGTCGCGCCTTAGCAATCGCTAAACCAACTTCCGAGGGTTATTGACCACGCCGGAGCACGATCAACCTGACCACGAGGGTCTGTTTCCTGCGAGCAAACGAAGAACAAGCAAGAAACTGAGATTGCAATCGGGATATTGCGAATATAAGATGAAAGCTTTATTGATCAAGGTGGGGTTCTGTGACGTCTTGGTCTGGTCGTTGGACACAAACGAAGTACGCGAAGTTGCAGCTATGAAGAACTTTTAATCTAAACAAAACCCAAAGTCTAAACGACGCCCTAAGGGCTGTATATATGGAGGAAGAGGGGGGAATTTCGTGGCCCTTGAGGGTGGGGTCCGAAACCAACCCTAACTCTTGTTTCCCCACACATACGGACTCTAAAAATAGCCTATACTTAAGTATTTCGAAATTACATGGGCATGGCCCATTAATAAGGTGACGCAGCACCTAGAATAGCCTATGGACGAATATTATGAAGTGGCATCTTGTATATTTCGTCCAAGGCTTCATGCACTCCTTATGGCGGCTTCAAAGTCCTGAAATCATCACTTGTAACTCCGTTCTTGATCCCCTTGCGCATGCCATCAACTCCATGCGTGTTCTTGCTCCAATGTTCATCCTTCTCCAAGCTAGGCCCTTCATTTGTAAGCAAAACAAATGTATCCAATTTAGGCAGCATCATAATCTCATGAACATTAGAATCATTACCAAGAAACGAAAGTACCTGGTAATTTAATTGGCGTGCGCGAGCTCTAGTAATTGGTCCAGTATATATAACAGTAGGGGCTGTGGGTGTAACAATGGTATTGATGTCCTCATCAGGGGGTTTGTTTGCCATTATTTAATTTAAGCATGGGACTAGGCATCGCGTACCAGTCATTTTCTCGCGAATGAGGAGCGGAGTCCACTCCTCTTGAGAATAACTCACCTAGCATGGAAGATATAGACAACCCTAGTTGATACATGAGCTATTCGAGCATACAAAACAGAATTTCATTTGAAGGTTTAGAGTTTAGCACATACAAATTTACTTGGAACGACAGGTAGATACCGCATATAGGAAGGTATGGTGGACTCATATGGAATAACTTTTGGGGTTTATGGAAGTGGATGCACAAGCAGTATTCTCGCTTAGTACAAGTGAAGGCTAGAAAGAGACTGGGAAGCGACCAGCTAGAGAGCGACAACGGTCATGAACATGCATGAGAATTAATCAAACACTGAGTGCAAGCATGAGTAGGATATAATTCACCATGAACAAAAATATCATGGAGGCTATGTTGATTTTGTTTCAACTGCATGCGTGAACACGTGCCAAGTCAAGCCACTCGAATCGTTGAAAGGAGGATACCACCCTATCATACCACATCACAACCATTTTAATAGCATGTTGGCACGCAAGGTAAACCATTATAAACTCCTAGCTAACTAAGCATGTCATGAGCAACTATAATCTCTAATTGTCATTGCAAACATGTTTCATTCATAATAGGCTGAATCAGGAACGATGAACTAATCATATTTACAAAAACAAGATAGGTCGAGTTCATACTAGCTTTTCTCATCTCAACCAGTCCATCATATATCATCATTATTGCCTTTCACTTGCACGACTGAGCGGTGTGGATAATAATAATAGTGCACACGCATTGGACTAAGCTGGAATCTGCAAGCATTCAATACAAGGGACAAGACTAGGTAATATAGGCTCTTTGTTAGATCAACAATAATTCATATAAGAGCCACTGATGCGGAGCATCCTTCCATCGTCCCCGTGGACTCTACACCGACACATCAAGCCCCACGTGGACCTATGACAAGAGCGAGAACACGTGCTTTGGAAACCGAGGTGAACTCCTTCCTACTTAGCTTGCATATGGATACGAATGGAACATTGTTGCTACCTCACCAAGATACGCTATGTCTCATTAGGTACGAAGAGGAACACCACCAAGAGGCTCAGGAGCACCCCCAAGGAGAAGAGGAACCACCCCAAGGCCACGCGGACCAAGACGGAGTGCAACACCAGCAAAACTGGAAGTCCCAGGTGACCCCGTGCGCACGGGCCCCTGAGACCCCGTGCCCACGGGCTATCCAGGAAGTTGGCGCTGGAGCACCCCGTGCGCACGGGCCTGTACCGTGCCCACGGGACCCCCGTGCGCACGGGCCCAACTTACCCCGTGCGCACGGGCCTCCCAGGATGGACGGCTGAGATCCCCAAACCGAGCCCTCTTCATCTCTTTCGACCCCAAGACTATATAAACCGTACCTAGGGTTATGTTTAGGGTTAGCAAAGCATGAGTAAAGTATAAGATGAGATATTTGTGAGCTTTGCTCCTTCTACCTCCCCTTTTGTGGAATCAAGACCCCTTTGGGAAGAATCCTAGTGGATTTCAAGACCTCCTCTAGGAGAAGACTATCTTCAAGACCTCATCTCCTAGGAGTGGTAAGAACTTTGCCATTGTATCTTAGCTTTGATTGTGCTTGTGACTTGTGGATCTTATTTTGCTATTCTAGTGGATGTGTGATTGGGGAATTATTTGAGTGATTTCCTCTTTGTGTTCTTGTGAGTTTGCCCTTTTCCCCCTCCAAGTGTGAAAAGACCCCCCTCTAGGATTTCATCCTATATCATTTTGGTATCATGAGCAAGGTTGATTCACATCTTGGTGTTCCATCCCCCCATTTGCTAGCCTGATTTTGTTGTTTTTCGTCCAAATTTGAAAATCCCCACAAAAATAGCCCCCCAAAAAAATTCTTGCAATTTGTTGGATCTTGTGAGATTTGGTTGTTTTGATCCATGAATTTGGAGTTTGGCAAGTGGATCTACCCATCTTCCTTCTTCCCCACCTTCCAAATCCTCAAATTTGTCCTTATCTTGGAAAATCCCCACGGACCCGGAGCTTGTCATCCGCTCCCAGCACACCCCGTGCACACGGGCCCTCGTGACCCCGTGCACACGGGCCTCACTTACCCCGTGCGCACGGACCAACCAGGAACTTTCGGCCATCTTTTGTTTGCACCATTTTGCTTCCATACCAACACTCGTGTTCTTCCGCACTATTTCTCGTGGTTCTTTGAGTTTCGGACCGCAGTTTCTCTTGTGTCCTAAGGTGTTTCGGCTACTTAGGCGCATTTGGACATCATCATCGCCGCCACTCGATCATCAACTCGGACACCACACTGGCTTCACCAACTTCATTATTACCGTACGACCGAACGGAACCTCACGACATCTCACCCTTGCTTTTGCATTGATAACCCGAGCCATTTTGCGTTGCTTACCCATCGAGACTAGCAAGTTGAGAATTTCCGGGCCACGCTATTGTGCACTGATAGAGGCGAGGGTCCCGATCTTTCGATGAGATGATAACTATCGATTTGGTGGAGACGACTTTGACGATCCGACTACAAACGTGCACGATGTTGCGCCTTAGCAACTGCTAAACCAATCTCCTGAGGTTACTGACGATGCTGGAAGCACGGTCAGCCTGACCATGAAGGTCTATTCCTGCAAGCAATCGAAGAACGAGCAAGAATATGATAAAGCAATCTGAATATCGCAAATATATATGAAGTATTCATAATGGTGGGGATCCGGAAGCGGTCTTGGTCTGGTCGTGACACAAACGAAGTACACGAAGTTGCAATGGCTAACTTTTAACTAAACAAATCCCAAGGAAAAAGCTACTAGATGGATCTACTTATATAGGAGCAAGGGGTGGTGGCCAAGGAGGTGGGAGGATGTCCCAAGGCAGCCTAAAACTAACCCTAGGTCGTACAAGGCTCATGGGCCCAAGTGGAGGTGATGCAACGCCTTTGGGCTTGTAGTTTGACTCAGATTCTGCTGCAACGTCAGATTGTTTATATAAGTAGATCCATCTAGTAGCTTTTTCTTGGACAATAGGTAAGAAAATAAATCTAATCTAGGAAAACTGGAAATTCTCACCGAGCAACCTGAAAACTGATACCACTTGATAGAGGCGAGGGTCCCGATCTTTCGATGAGATGATAACTATCGATTTGGTGGATACGACTTTGACGATCCGACTACAAACGTGCACGACGTTGCGCCTTAGCAACCGCTAAACCAATCTCCTGAGGTTACTGACGATGCTGGAAGCACGGTCAGCCTGACCACGAAGGTCTATTCCTGCAAGCAATCGAAGAACGAGCAAGAATATGATAAAGCAATCTGAATATCGCAAATATATATGAAGTATTGATAATGGTGGGGATCCGGAAGCGGTCTTGGTCTGGTCGTTGGACACAAACGAAGTACACGAAGTTGCAATGGCTAACTTTTAACTAAACAAATCCCAAGGAAAAAGCTACTAGATGGATCTACTTATATAGGAGCAAGGGGTGGCGGCCAAGGAGGTGGGAGGACGTCCCAAGGCAGCCTAAAACTAACCCTAGGTCGTACAAGGCTCAGGGGGCCCAAGTGGAGGTGATGCAACACCTTTGGGCTTGTAGTTTGACTCGGATTCTGCTGCAACGTCAGATTGTTTCGTCCATAACTCAACGCTCCGGACGAATTTGAAGGTGAATCCAATTGGGTTGGAAAGAGCACGAAATCTAGTTTCCAACAAAAAAAGAATCACCCAATTCGGAGTCCGTATGAAAAAGTTGTTGGCGTTTTGAGTCAAGTATGTTTGTGCAGTCCGAATCTGAATCCAGAACGTGAGAGACTTGGACTATATCTTCTCTTGGCCCAAAAGTGACGTGAGAGGACTTTTTGAACACAACCTAAACTTCTCCTTTTCCCTTGTCTTCATATGTGGATTGTACAAATGTCCCATACACCTGCAATTAGACAAAACACAAAAGTGTGTGAAGTATTTTTGTTCTGGATAACATAAATAGATTATTGAATAGTTTGCATTAGAAATCACCTGACAAATATGCATGTATGCAATATTTTTGGTCGTATCCAAGGTAGTCATGTCCTTATCATGCACCATAGTCATCGTGTTAACATCTTAGTGCCATAAGTCTCTCCCGTGCATATCTTACATACTTGTCTCATATCATACTTGGCTCTAGCTTAAAAAACAAGAAAAGCTTTTAAGCAAAAGAGGAGCAACAAAGAGCTTGTAAGCAATAGCATCGAGTCATTTTTGCATATCATCTTTGACACCTCATACATAGCATAGTTGGGATTGAAGACGACACGTTTCTCTTATAGGTTGGTGCACATGCGTATCTAGCCCATTTGAGCAATCGAGCTAGCGTCTCTCTAGTATTCGCACAACAAGAGAATTTTCTGTGGTTGCACATTTTGAGCTCACCCCTTGGTTGTGTGGATCCCATCTATCTTCCGTGTGTGTGTTCCTAGTGATATCATTGGGTTTGATCTATTTGTTTTTACTTGCATTTTTGTGAATCTTCTCAACCTTATCGATATCTTGACTAACATTTGCTTGAAATTTTTGCCACCATCCTAACCGAGCTCCTCTATAAGCCTTTTACTTGTAGGTGTGAGAAACAATTCTCGGTACCTATTCCCCTATTATAGCATCATGAGATCGTACTTGTTACATCCACAATCTTCGGAAAGGTAACTTTGGTTTTGTTCTCTCATTGTTCCTACTCACCACCACTTTCTCATTATGGATAGGCCAAGTACTTCTACCAACCCACTCTTCATGGAGCAAGATGACGACATGAACTCCTTTGTCACCAAGAGTCACCTCTTTGGTGCACAACGTGGTTTTCATCAAGAGCAACAAGCTATGAGTGACCACATCGACAGCCTTGCCGCCGACTTGCGACTTTCCGAGCAACGTACAAGGGACTACTTCGACCACAAGCTCGACGATCACAAGCAAGAGAATGATGCAAGGATGCATGAAATTCGTGCTTTGTTGCTCAACCGCCGGTCTTCCACTTCAAGAAGGAGCCGTTCAAGCCGCCAATCCGACATCACCCTCTCCGGCTCAAGTACTCCGACATCGAACACTCTTCGTCGAGCCGCGCGCACCGACCGTCAAGCAAACCTCAATCCTCTACGCGACACCGACTCGCAAGAGCATCGACAACGTCAAACCCAAGAAGCCTTTGCGCTAGCACGAGAATGGCAACGTCAACGCCAACATGAAGAGGAAGAACGTGCGCGTCTACACCAACATGCACAAGATGCCGAGACACAACGTCAAGAACAACAACTCCGTGACGCTCAAGCACTTGCAGCGCAACAAGCTCTACATGATTCAAGTCGAGCCATTGCTGACCGAAGCCGTCAAGCCCGTGAACAAGATGAAGCACTTCACGAAGAAATTCAAGAACAAAGATTTCAAGCTCGCTTGCATCGTCAAGTTCCTCCTCGAGCTCGTGAAGCTCCCCCACAAGCTCGCCAAAACCATCAAGTTCATCGAGAGCATGAAGACAATGGAAATCCTCCACGACAAGAGCAACATGAGGTTGACAACCCCCCGCGTTAAGAGCACCACGAGTTGAACAATCATCTACAACATGGGCGTCATCATCCTCGACCCCAATACAATGAAGAGCAATGCTACGACAAGCTCAAGTTCACCATGCCCAAGTTCAACGGAAGCAACGATCCCGAAGAATATCTTTCATGGGCATTGAAAGTTGACAAGATCTTCCGTTTGCACAATTATGAAGAAGAGAAGAAGATCGCAATGGCATCCCTTGAGTTCCAAGACTATGTCCTTATTTTGGTGGGAACAAGTCATTGAGCGCCGAGAGGCAAGAGGTGATCCACCCATCACTACTTGAGCGCAAATGAGGGATGTCATGAGAGCACGTTTCGTACCTACCTACTACAACCGCGACCTCTTCAAGAAACTCCAACAACTCAACCAAGGAACCAAGAGCGTTGAAGAATACTACAAGGAGATGGAGATTGCAATGATAAGAGCCAATGTCACGGAAGACGATGAACAAACAATGTCACGCTTCTTGAATGGCCTCAACCATCCCATCAAGAAGATCGCCGACTTCCAACCATACTCAAATCTCATCGAGCTTGTGCACCAAGCACCAAAGTGAAACGCCAAGTGCAAGATGATTTCAAATATGCCAAGTTCTCGTCCAAGACCTACGGCTCCTCTTATCAAGATCCCGCGACTTCGGCAACTCCTACCTCAACTAGAGCATCACCAAGTAACGGCGACAAGTCAAGTTACAAGAAGACTTCGACAAGCGCAAGTTGTCCTCCTACTACAAGCAACTTCAAGCCGAAAGCTTCATCATCATCTACTCCAACCGATGAGATCATCAAGACAAGTTCCATCAAATGTTTCACATGCAGAGGCCGAGGCCACAAGTCCTTCGAGTGCACAAACAAGCGCACCATGATCCTCAACAACGACGGAACCTACGACTCCATGAGTGAAGGAGAAATGGAAGCCCTTGAGCAAGTGGCCATGCACCGACAAGTGAACAACGAAGACGAAGATGATGAAGTCTTTTGTGATGAAGATTCTAGTCCCGCTCTTGTTGTCTCCAAGGTCTTGACTCTTCAACATCAACAAGACGAAGATCAACGATGCCATATCTTCCACACAAAGGCCGACATCAATGGACGGTCCGTCAAGGTCATCATCGATGGAGGTAGTTGCCACAACTTAGCAAGTGAAGACCTATGCTCCAAACTCCAATTGGTCAAGACGAAGCACCCTCACCCCTACAAGGTTCAATGGCTAAGTGACACCGGCACCATACAAGTCGAGCATCGAGTACAAGTCTCTTTCAAGATCGGCGCCTATGAAGACACTTTGGAGTGTGATGTCCTTCTGATGACCATTTGCCACCTCCTTCTTGGGCAACCATGGCAATTTGACCGAGGTGTCATTCACAATGGGCGTACCAATCACTATAGTTTCAAAATGAAAGGGAAAGAGTTTGTGCTACATCCTATGTCTCCAAGCCAAGTGCTCGCCGACAAGAAAAACACCCATCGTGGAGAGAATAGTGAGAGAGTGAGCCACCAAAAAGAGAGTGAGATCCACAAGCCCAAATTCAGTGCCTCCACGATGAGCGACAAAAAAAACTTAGTCCTATTTGCCACCAAACGTGAGATGAGAGAAGTGTGTGAGAACCCATCAAGTGTCCTACACTATGTCCTGTTGTGCAAGGACGAGGCACCAAAAACTAACACCTCTCACAATCTACCTTTGGTGTTATCTTCTCTATTGCAGGAATTTCAAGATGTTTTCCTCGATGAGCTACCTCCGGGACTACCTCCACTACGAGGCATTGAGCACCGCATCGATCTCATTCCCGGAGCGCCACTTCCAAACAAAGCTCCCTACCGCGTCAACCCCGAAGAAACCAAACAAATTCAAAGGCAAGTAAAGCATCTCATATACCATGGTCACATGCGTGAAAGTTTGAGCCCTTGTGCCGTACCGGTCATCCTTGTGCCAAAACATGACGGTAGCTTTCGTATGTGCTCCGATTGTAGACCTATCAATGCTATCACTGTTTGCTATAGGTACCCCATTCCACGCCTAGATGATATGCTTGATGAGCTTAGCGGTGCCACTATATTTTCCAAAATTGATCTTAAGAGTGGTTACTATCAAATCCGCATACAAGAGGGTGATGAATGGAAAACCGCCTTCAAAACCAAGTTTGGTTTGTATGAGTGGTTAGTCATGCCTATGGGTCTCTCAGAAGCACCGGGCACTTTTATGCGCCTTATGAATCATGTCTTTCGCCCTTACATTGGTAAGTTTACTTCGATGACATTCTTGTGTTTAGCAAATCCATCAAAGAGCATGTCACCCATGTCCGCACCATTTTGCAAACTCTTAGAAAAGAGCGCCTCTATGCTAATATGGAGAAATGCCTTTTTGGTGTTGATAAGCTCGTTTTCTTGGGTTTTGTTGTTTCTTCTAAGGGTGTTCATGTAGATGAGTCCAAGATCAATGCAATTAAGTCTTGGCCGCAACCAACCAACTTCCATCAAGTGCATAGTTTCCTTGGTATTGCGGGTTTCAATCATCGCTTTGTGAAGGATTTTAGCACCATTGCTTAGCCTTTGCATGCTTTGAGCAAGAAGAATGCACCTTTTAGTTGGGGACCATCCCAAGATACCACATTCAATGAGCTTAAGAATTTGCTTACCCATGCTCCCGTGCTTGCTTTACCCAACTTCGAGAAACCTTTTGAAATTCATTGCGATGCTAGTGGTAATGGCATAGGAGGTGTGTTAACGCAAGAGAAGCGCCCCATAACTTAGTTTAGTGAGAAACTTTCCGGAGCGCAACTCAATTACCCCATCTACGACAAGGAGCTATATGCTTTAGTCCACGTTTTGCATGAATGGGAACATTACCTTCGTCCCCATGAGTTTATCATTCATACCGATCATGAGACTCTCAAGTTCTTAAGGGTCAAACTAAGTTGAACAAGCGTCATACTAAATGGAGTGAATTTATTGAGTCTTTTCCCTATGTCATCAAGTACATCAAGGGTAAAGAAAACATTGTAGCGGATGCGCTTTCCCGTATATGCATGCTTGTCACCCAACTTGAATTGAATGTCATTGGTTTTGAGCACATCAAAGACTTGTATGAGCATGATGCAACTTTTGCCATTCCTTATAACAAGTGTTTGTCGCATGCATCTTGGGAACGCTATTACCTAAAAGACGGATATCTAATGAGAGCTAACAACCTTTGCATTCCCGAGTCCTCTCTTCATTTGTTGCTTTTGCAGGAATCCCATCGAGGAGGCTTAATGGGACACTTCGGACGTGACAAGACACTCGCTACGCTCTCCAAGAACTATTTTTGGCCAAAGATGGTTCGCGATGTCAATCGTTTCATCAACCGGTGTTCTACATGTCGCAAAGCTAAGTCCAAAGCTTAATCTCATGATCTCTATATGCCTTTACCAATTCCATACCAACCTTGGGAAGACATTAGCATGGACTTTGTACTTGGTTTGCCTAGAACTCGAAATGGCAAGGACTCCATGTTTGTTATTGTGGACCGTTTCTCCAAAATGGCTCATATCATTCCTTGCAACAAGATAGAAGATGCTTCACATGTTGCACATTTGTTTTGTAGGGACATATTACGTCTTCATGGAATGCCAAGGACAATTGTCTCGGACCGTGACGTCAAGTTCTTGAGTTACTTTTGGAAGACCTTATGCGCCAAGCTCGGAATCAAGTTACTCTTCTCCACGGCGTACCATCCTCAAACCGACGACCAAACAGAGGTGACGAACCATACACTCTCCACTCTACTATGAGTCTTGATCAAGAAGAACATCAAGGAGTGGGAGGAGTGCCTACCAATCACCGAGTTCGCCTACAACCGTGCAACACATTCGACTACCGGCAAGTCCCCTTTCAAAGTCGTCTATGGATTCAACCCATTGTCCCCATTGGACATTCTTCCTCTACCACTACAAGAGCGCATCAACATGGACGCGAGCGACCGAGTGAACCACCTCAAGAAGATGCATGAAGATACAATGCACACCATAGAGCACCAAGTACAACGACTCGCGACCAAGCGCATCACCAACAAGTCCCCAATGGTGTTCCAACCGGGTGACCTAGTTTGGGTACATCTCCGCAAGGATCGTTTCCCCAAGGAGCGCAAGTCCAAGCTACTTCCAACAGCCGATGGCCCATTCAAGGTACTCACACGCTACAATGACAACGCCTACAAGGTCGACATCCCATGAGACAAGTACAATGTGAGCGACACATTCAACGTTAAAGACTTGGCCAAGTACCATGGTGATGAAGATCACGTTCCGTGGACGGATCTCTCCCAAGGGGGGGGAGATGATGCAGAGCATCCTTTCATCATCCCCATGGACTCTACACTGACACATCAAGCCCCACGTGGACCTATGACAAGAGCGAGAACACGTGCTTTGGAAACCGAGGTGAACTCCTTCCTACTTAGCTTGCATATGGATATGAATGGTACATTGTTGCTACCTCACCAAGATACGCTATGTCTCATTAGGTACGAAGAGGAACACCACCAAGAGGCTCAGGAGCACCCCCAAGGAGAAGAGGAACCACCCCAAGGCCACGCGGACCAAGACGGAGTGCAACACCAGCAAAACTGGAAGTCCCAGGTGACCCCGTGTGCACGGGCCCCCGAGACCCCGTGCCCACGGGCTATCCAGGAAGTTGGCGCTGGAGCACCCCGAGCGCACGGGCCTGTACCGTGCCCACGGGACCCCCGTGCGCACGGGCCCAACTTACCCCGTGCGCACGAGCCTCCTAGGATGGACGGCTGAGATCCCCAAACCGAGCCCCTCTTCATCTCTTTCGACCCCAAGACTATATAAACCGTACCTAGGGTTATGTTTAGGGTTAGCAAAGTATGAGTAAAGTATGAGATGATATATTTGTGAGCTTTGCTCCTTCTGTCTTCCCATTTGTGGAATCAAGACCCCTTTGGGAAGAATCCTAGTGGATTTCAAGACCTCCTCTAGGAGAAGACTATCTTCAAGACCTCATCTCCTAGGAGTGGGAAGAACTTTGCCATTGTACCTTTCCTTTGATTGTGCTTGTGACTTGTGGATCTTATTTTGCTATTCTAGTGGATGTGTGATTGGGGAATTGTTTGAGTGATTTCCTCTTTGTGTTCTTGTGAGTTTGCCCTTTTCCCCCTCCAATTGTGAAAAGATACCCCTCTAGGATTTCATCCTATATCAGCCACTCAACATTTTCATCATGGTCTTCTCCTCTCGACCCCCAAAGAAATGAAAAGAAACAAAACTATTTACACGGGAAAGCTCCCAACAAGCAAAAGAAGAACGAGAAATCTTTTTGGGTTTTCTTTTAATTAATACTACTACAGGAATCGTAAGTAAACTAGCTAAAAGCTACAACAATTTTTTTGGTTTTTATTAAGGTTTTTCAAACACAAAAGAAGAAGGCTTAAAAAGAAATTAAACTAGCATGGATAGTACAGTGAAAAAGTATGAGCACCGACAACTGGAATGAGTGTGTGAACATCAATGTAATGTCGGTGAGAAATACGTACTCCCCCAAGCATAGGTTTTTATCCTAAGTTGGTCTAGGGCCATGGCTCAAAGCTGCCCTCTCCGGTGTACGGAGGAGTGTCCTTTGGGTGCCACTGGTTGGCGATCTTCTCCGGATCTCACTGATAAACAGACTGTCGATAAGGGTCAAGGGGTGGCTCCGGCTCAGGCTCTGGAGCTGGTGTCTAGCTCCAGTATGCATGAACGGCCTCCGGCAAAATGAGGTATGTGCGTGAAAATATGTTAAACAAAGAGGGCGCAGGCAAGGTAATAATCTCATAGTAGTTTTTATCAAAAATCAATTTATACTTAAGCATCTTCTTCTTATCCTTAATATTAAAATCATGTGCTACCATACTCTTATAATCTAGAAAAATAGGGGGCGGCAACTTTTCCTCTTTCTCATAATGCCTAATAGGTGTCCTAAAGTGTGCATCAAGGCGCGAAGCAAAGATGCCTCCGTAGATGGGACCCTTTGTTCGGTTCAGATTTAATGGTTTAGCAACAATAGCGCCTAGACTGAAAGTTGTGTCACGAAACAAAGCATGGCGCTAAATAACAATATCAGGAGCACTGAGATTTCCACTGTTCCCGTGACCAATTAAGCATCTACTAGCAAATATTGCAAAGTAACGTAGAACAGGAAAATGTATGCTAGTAATTCTTGCATCGGAAACTTTCCTAGTTTCCCCTACATCAATTGTATCAATAAACCCCTCAACATCATTATGATGTGGTTCCTCTACTGCCCACAAAGGGTATCTTACAGACCCGACAAAACTCATATAGTGACATCTCCTTAACCTCATCATATAAGTGAAATTCCACTGAAGGTGGTGATTTCTTAGCATGAAAGTAAGAAATTTGCACGAAAAAATTAGTGAGGAGGAGATACCGTTCGCGCTGGTCGCGGAGGAAGTCGACGAGGCCTGCATTCTCACCCAAATAATAAAAGTCCTCATAAATCCTGGCTGCTCTCAAGAACTCATCACAAGGCCATTCGCACGGCTGAACCTCCGTAGTGCGAGGGATATTATATTTGGGCTTCTTATTCTCTTCACTTTGCTTATCCTACGAGCTTCGGCTCGAAGAGCCCCTCAACAATATCTTCATCATTTCCTCTGAAAAATTTCTGAAATTTTTAGTGAACCAAACTCAACAAGATTGATAGCAACTACTCCCACAAGTGCCTAGAGGCCATATCATGCATTAAAACTACTTTTGACCACATAAATTTGACATGCAAGCTCAAGAACAGGGTCACCTAAGCAGCAAAAAATTGCAGTAAATAAAGGACTAGAACAAAAACTAATTGGACCATTGGAGGAGTCACATACCGAAGAACAATCCCTCAAAGCAGTTTTGTGAATGGAGCTTTGAGCAAGGAGATCAAAAATGGCAGCAAGATGAGCTAGAACTCGGGTTTGAGCTGGTGGATGATTTTTTCTGGAGGAAGACGATGTGTGTGGGTGCAAGAATAGGTGGAGGGGGACCCACGTGGGGTCCAAGAGGTAGGGGGCGCGCCCTAGGGGGGTGGGCATGCCCTGGACCCGCATGGCTAGGTGGTGTGGCCCCCTGGTGTGTTCTCAGTGCCAATAATTCTTAAATATTCTACAAAAAATCATCTAAAATTTTCAGGACATTGGGAGAACTTTTATTTTAGGGGTATTTTTTTATTGCAAGGATAATTCAGAAAACAGACAGAAAATACTATTTTTTTCTTTATTTAATCTAAATAACAGAAAGTAAAAGGAGGGTACAGAGAGTTGTGCTTTCTAACTTCATCCATCTCATTCTCATCAAAAGGAATCCACTAACAAGGTTGATCAAGTCTTGTTAACAAACTCTTTTCGAATGACATGAAACCAGAGAATTTAGAGAGAATCCATAACACTGTGCCATTAGGTGAATTTCTTGATGAACAACTTGCTAGGGTTAGAGAGAATGAAATTATTGAAACCAATAATATTGATGAAAGTGATGATGAATATTCTCCCCCTAGATTCAACCAAAGTAATTAACTCAGGATCGACAAAGAAATCATAATCCTTATCAGAGATACAGATAGGTGAAGTAGCAAAAGCAGGGTCATATTTCATTCTAGCATTCAAGGAATTTTCTTTTATCTTAGCTAACAATTTCTTAAGATCATATCTATCATTGCAAGCTAAAAAGTCTCTAGCAGTTTTTTCATCCATAACATAACCTTCAGGCACAACAGGCAATTCATATCTAGGGGGAGAATCTTCCTCATCACTTTCATCAATATTATAAGTTCAATAATTTCATTCTCTCTAACCCTAGCAAGTTGTTCATCAAGAAATTCACCTAATGGCACAGTATTATGAAGCATAGAAGTAGTTTCATCATAAGTATCATGCAAAGCATAAGTGGCATCATCAATAACATGCGACATATCAGAATCAATAGCAGGAGTAGGTCTCGCAAATTTACTCATAACAGAGGGTGAATCAAGTGTAGAGCTAGATGGCAGTTCCTTACCTCCCCTCGTAGTTGAGGGAAAAATCTTGGTTCTTTCATCTTTCATGTTCCTCATAGTGATCAAGAGATATAAATCCCAAGTGACTCAAAGAATAGAGCTATGCTCCCCGGCAACGGCGCCAGAAAATAGTCTTGATAACCCACATGGTAGAGGCGAGGGTGTCCCGATCTTTCGATGAGATGATAACTATCGATTTGGTGGAGACGACTTTGACGATCCGACTACAAACGTGCACGACGTTGCGCCTTAGCAATCGCTAAACCAATCTCCTGAGGTTACTGATGATGCCGGAAGCACGATCAGCCTGACCACGAAGGTCTATTCCTGCAAGCAATCGAAGAATGAGCAAGAATATGATAAAGCAATCTGAATATTGCAAATATATATGAGGTATTGATAATGGTGGGGATCCGGAAGTGGTCTTGGTCTGGTCGTTGGACACAAACGAAGTACACGAAGTTGCAATGGCTAACTTTTAACTAAACAAATCCCCAGGAAAAGCTACTAGATGGATCTACTTATATAGGAGCAAGGGGTGGCGGCCAAGGAGGTGGGAGGACGTCCCAAGGCAGCCTAAAACTAAATCTAGGTCGTACAAGGCCAATGGGCCCAAGTAGAGGTGATGTAACACCTTTGGACTTGTAGTTTGACTCGGATTCTGCTGCAGCATCAGATTGTTTCGTCCACAACTCAACGCTCCGGACGAATTTGAAGGTGATTCCAATTGGGTTGGAAAGTGCACCAAATCTAGTTTCCAACAAAAAAAGAATCACCCAATTCGGAGTCCGTATGAAAAACTTGTGTGCGTTTTGAGTCAGGTATGTCTGTGCAGTCCGAATCTGAATCCAGAACGTGAGAGACTTGGACTCTATCTTCTCTTGGGCCAAAAGTGACGTGAGAGAACTTTTTGGACAGCAAATAAACATCTCTTTCTTCCTTATCTTCATATGTGGATTGTACAAATGTCCCATACACCTGCAATTAGACAAAACACAAAAGTGTGTGAAGTATTTTTGTTCTGGATAACATAAATAGATTATTGAATAGTTTGCACTAGAAATCACCTGACAAATATGCATATATGCAATATTTTTGGTCATATCCAAGGTAGTCATGTCCTTATCATCCTCCCCTTCTTCAAAATAAAGCCGTCCTCGGCGTTGCTTAATCTGAAATGTGGCTAACAAAAGAGACAAGGTGTACATGTTGTATATGTACATGTCATCCATTTTTACTTCCCTTGATTTTTGCATATATAACACATGAATAGATGAGTAACTTGCATAGTTCATAAAATCGAAAGCCAAAAAATTAGCACAAGAAGTAGAAGGCATGAAAATATTGCAACTCAGTTTGCACATATAAGTGAAGCTCTTATTCATTTCAAAAGATTGACAATGTTCATCATTAAACCATCCCAACATTGGTGAATAAACCTTACTTGCATCAAATTTACATGCTACAACATGCTTAAATAAGCAAACATGCAATAAGTCATTCAACACAGAATCATCACCAAGATTAGAGGTCATATCAAAATGATTAAACATTGGTTCTTTTGCATCAATAGTTAATTCAATGGGTGCACTCAAAATTGTTGGTATTTCAGTTGTTTGATCACATGGCAAAGTCAAATTATCAACGTAGTCCTCTAAAATAGGTGGTGTGATCAAAGTAGTGGGTATCTCATCAGATGGTGCATTCAAATTGACAAGGCATTCATCATTCTCATGTAGAGATGGAAGATCAGTACCTTTGTCATTACCTCTTATGATCAACTCAGATGATGTAGCCACTCTCGGGGGCGATGTGTCACATGGTGGAGGTGATGTAGTCCTGACAACAACGGATGTGGTTGTCATAGTATGCCTAGTAGTTGAAGGAACAATCATATCAACTCTTGGAATGTGCACCGTGCGCTTGTTCTCCTCGTGGCCAACACGTCGTTTTATTTCCTGTTCAGCTTTGCAAGCAAGATGAAACAAATGATCCATAGGATAACACTCTTCATGAATTAGTATCTCTTGAATATCACGGTTTAATCCTCCCCAAAATCTATCCATAAAATCATCTTCACTTTCTTCTAAAGAGGAATGCAACAAGGTAGTTTGTAAATCATCATAATATCTTGTTACAGTTTCACTACCTTGTTTTAAGTGTTGCAACTTCTTAATCATGTCACAAGTATAATAAGCAGGGACGAAAGTATGTCGCATGGCAAGTTTCAAATCATCCCAAGTAGTAGGTATATAATCAGGGTGTAACCGACAATATTCACTCCACCAAACCAAAGCATAACCAGTGAAAGAACCAACCGCAACCTTAACCTTTTTATGTTCATCGAAATTATGGGAAGCAAATATATTTTTTATGTCGAACTCCCATTCAATATATAAAGCAGGTCTAAAACGGCCATTAAATGGTGGTATAGATACATTAACCTGATCATGTGCATTTGGATGTTTGTGCACCTCTCGTGACGGTTGTGGTATTTGCATAGGTGGTGGCATGTGTCCTGCGATCGACAAAGCCCATGAATTGACTATGGATCCTGTCATGATTAGTAGAACAAGAAACAAAATCCAAAAATAATATTCCTATAACTACTAGGATGTGGTGGTAAAATGCTCACAGTAAAGCAAATATCAATGTCTTACAAGTTCTTACCATGCAGCAGGCGGTGATCGGCAACCAGCGGTGTCAAGTAACTCCGAATATTGAGTGAAGCGATTGCCAGGGGAGCGTACGTATACACGGTGTAGAAATATGTGGAGCTAGGTTGGCTATATATGGTAGCAAAAGATTAGCAATAATCAATTCAAAGATGCAATGTTGAATAAACGCTCAACGACGGTACTGTGCTGGTCCTAGGCTAGACCGGACTAGAGACGCGAGCCTAGAACACTAATGAGGTCACGGCGTAGCACAACTAGCATCAATGAAGGATACTAAGTAGTTCTGGACAGCAAGATATAAGTGAAGATCACAACGGCAGTAAAGATAATGATGAAAAACAACTGCCAAACAGGATATACAACAACTCTCTCTCCAACTTTCCTCTTGAAAAGTTTGAGCCAATTTTCTGATAAATTCTTTCAAAGAATGCTACTAACTCAAGCTTTCCAATGCAAAAAGAATCACTCAATTCCGAGTTGATATGAGGAGTCAAAGAATTCTAAAATTGGCCTGAAAAATTGGAACAAGCTGTGTTCACGAACTTCAGAGGGCAAAAAGACCTATTTAGAAGCCTATTTTGAGGTGTCAAATATTGAACTAGCTTCTGCAACTATTTAGATGCGGCTCGTCGCTAGCTTCAATTTGAGTACTCACGGAGCCAAAACGGACTTCGTATGAGGAAGATACACCTGTTTTACTGAACAGTGCGCAAAACAGATTCCAATTCAAATTCAGGTACGAGATTGATTCTAGATAGATCCGATTTTTTTTCTTCTCTCTTTTTTTTTCTCACGCTTTTTCTTTCTTTTTCTTCTCTCTCTTTTTCTTTTTTTTTTCCTTTTTTCTCTTTTTTTCTCTATCTTTTTTTTTCAAGACAAACTAGATAAGATGCAGATTGGATCAGGCGAAGATGTGAATGACCTCAACTATGATTATGACAATGAACAGTGTGTAGCACGTGGTGGAAATTAATAGATGGGATGGTGGACAGCGGAAGGGATAATGATGCAGCGGCGGCGTGACTAATGTGAACAGAACTCGAAACTCTAAAGGAACTAGACACTAAGACCAGCAACTTACACGACGATGCAACCGATAATTCAACTATGCAAGCAACGAATAGAAAATTGCAAAGGCTCAGACTGGCTTGGATAAAGGATGAACAGATCTAACTTTTTTTTGTGTGGCTTTTTCATGAACTATAGGTATGAATGACAGATGCGATCTAAACTATGAAAAACTGTAAAATCTCACCGAGCAACCTGAAAACTGATACCACTTGATAGAGGCGAGGGTGTCCCGATCTTTCGATGAGATGATAACTATCGATTTGGTGGAGACGACTTTGACGATCCGACTACAAACGTGCACGACGTTGCGCCTTAGCAATCGCTAAACCAATCTCCTGAGGTTACTGATGATGCCGGAAGCACGATCAGCCTGACCACGAACGTCTATTCCTGCAAGCAATCGAAGAACGAGCAAGAATATGATAAAGCAATCTGAATATTGCAAATATATATGAGGTATTGATAATGGTGGGGATCCGGAAGCGGTCTTGGTCTGGTCGTTGGACACAAACGAAGTACACGAAGTTGCAATGGCTAACTTTTAACTAAACAAATCCCCAGGAAAAGCTACTAGATGGATCTACTTATATAGGAGCAAGGGGTGGCGGCCAAGGAGGTGGGAGGACGTCCCAAGGCAGCCTAAAACTAAATCTAGGTCGTACAAGGCCAATGGGCCCAAGTGGACGTGATGTAACACCTTTGGACTTGTAGTTTGACTCGGATTCTGCTGCAGCATCAGATTGTTTCGTCCACAACTCAACGCTCCGGACGAATTTGAAGGTGAGTCCAATTGGGTTGGAAAGTGCACCAAATCTAGTTTCCAACAAAAAAAGAATCACCCAATTCGGAGTCCGTATGAAAAACTTGTGTGCGTTTTGAGTCAGGTATGTCTGTGCAGTCCGAATCTGAATCCAGAACGTGAGAGACTTGGACTCTATCTTCTCTTGGGCCAAAAGTGACGTGAGAGAACTTTTTGGACAGCAAATAAACATCTCTTTCTTCCTTATCTTCATATGTGGATTGTACAAATGTCCCATACACCTGCAATTAGACAAAACACAAAAGTGTGTGAAGTATTTTTGTTCTGGATAACATAAATAGATTATTGAATAGTTTGCACTAGAAATCACCTGACAAATATGCATATATGCAATATTTTTGGTCATATCCAAGGTAGTCATGTCCTCATCACCACAAGTATAGAGGATCGCAACAGTTTTCGAGGGTAGAGTATTCAACCCAAATTTAGTGATTCGACACAAGGGGAGCCAAAGTATATTCTCAAGTATTAACAGTTGAGTTGTCAATTCAACCGCACCTGAAAGACTTAATATCTGCAACAAAGTATTTAGTAGCAAAGTAATATGGAAGTAACGGTAACGGTGGCAAAAGTAATAGTATTGGTTTTGTAGTGATTGTAACAGTGGCAACGAAAAAGTAACTAAGCAAATATCAATATGTGAAAAGCTCGTAGGCAATGGATCAGTGATGGATAATTATGTCGGATGCGATTCCTCATGCAACAGTTATAACATAGGGTGACACAGAACTAGCTGCAGTTCATCAATGTAATGTAGGCATGTATTACGAATATAGTCATACGTGCTTATGGAAAAGAACTTGCATGGCATCTTTTGTCCTACCCTCCCGTGGCAGCGGGGTCCTATCAGAAACTAAGGGATATTAAGGCCTCCTTTTAATAGAGTACCAGAACAAAGCATTAACACTTAGTGAATACATGAACTCCTCAGACTATGGTCATCACCGGGAGTGGTCCCGATTATTGTCACTTCGGGGTTATCGGATCATAACACATAGTAGGTGACTATTGACTTGCAAAATAGGATCAAGAACTCACATATATTCATGAAAACATAATAGGTTTAGATCTTAAATCATGGCACTCGGGCCCTAGTGACAAGCATTAAGCATAGCAAAGTCATAGCAACATCAATCTCAGAACATAATGGATACTAGGGATCAAACCCTAACAAAACTAACTCGATTACATGATAAATCTCATCCAACCCATCATCGTCCAACAAGCCTACGATGGAATTACTCATGCACAGCGGTGAGCATCATGAAATTGGTGATGGAGGAAGGTTGATGATGACAATGGCGACGGATTCCCCTCTCCGGAGCCCCGAACGGACTCCAGACCAGCCCTCCCGAGAGATATTAGGGCTTGGTGGCGGCTCCGTATCGTAAAACGCAATGAATCCTTCTCTTTGATTTTTTTGTTCCTGAACATGAATATGTAGAGTTGGAGTTGATGTCGGTGGAGCCTCAGGGGGCCCATGAGACAAGGGGGCGCCCCCACCCTCGCGGACAGGGTGTGCCCCTGGTTTTGATTCTTTCACGAGTATTTTTTATAAATTCCAAAAATATTCTCCGTGAAGTTTCAGGTCATTCCGAGAACTTTTATTTCTGCACAAAAATAACACCATGGCAATTCTGCTGAAAACAACACCAGTCCGGTTTAGTCCCATTCAAATCATGAAAGTTAGAGTCCAAAACAAGGTCAAAAGTGTTTGGAAAAGTAGATACAATGGAGACATATCAGATGGGTTCAATGTGTTTGGTCTGACGGCAGCCCAATACAGTTGTTGGCCCGTATTTGTCTTTCCACTCAATCCCCCGCGGACAGATTATGCAAAGAAAGAACATTTTCATGACGTTGATAATTCCAGGGCCCACCTATCCGAGGAAGAATATGAATGTGTACATGCAGCCGCTGAAGGACGAATTGCAAGAAGCCTGGGATAATGGGTTCAAGACATACGACACCTTTAACAAACTGAACTTCATAGTGCGTGTCTGGTACATGTACTCGACGCATGACTTGCCGGTGTATGCTCTATTCGTTGGCTGGTGTGTGCATGGAAGGTTCCCGTGCCCCACATGCAAGGGAGCTCTTGAGTTTCGTTGGCTTTAGGCCGGTCGCAAGTTTTCATGCTTCAACATGCATAGACAGTTCCTGGATCCTCGCCATAAGTTCATGAAAGACAAGAAGAACTTCATCAGAGGTAGATTTGATGAGGACATCAATACCATTGTTACACCCACAGCCCCTACTGCTATACATACTGGACCAATTACTAGAGCTCGCGCACGCCAATTGAATTATCAGGTACTTTCGTTTCTTGGTAATGATTCTAATGTTCATGAGAATATGATGCTGCCTAAATTGGATACATTTGTTTTGCTTACAAATGAAGGGCCTAGCTTGGACAAGAAAGATGAACCTTGGAGCAAGTTCAAGCATGGAGATGATGGCATGCGCAAGGGGAACAAGAACGGAGTTACAAGTGATGATTCCAGGACTCTGAAGCCACCATAATGAGTGCATGAAGCATGGGACGAAATATACAAGATGCCACTTCATAAATTTCGTCCAGAGGCTATTCTAGAAGCTGCGTCACCTTATTATTGGGCCAGGCCCATGTATTTTCGAAGTACTTAAGTATAGGCTGTTTTTAGAGTCCGTATGTGTGGGGAAACAAGAGTTAGGGTTGGTTTCGGACCCCTCCACCAAGGGCCACAAAATTCCTCCACTCTCCTCCATATATACAGCCCTTGGGGCATCGTTTAGACTTTGGGTTTTGTTTAGATTAAAAGTTCGCCATAGCTGCAACTTCTCGTACTTCGTTTGTGTCCAACGACCAGACCAAGACGTCATAGAACCCCACCTTGATTAATAAAGCTTTCATCTTATATCTGCAATATCCAGATTGCAATCTAAGTTTCTTGCTTGTTCTTCGTTTGCTTGCAGGAAACAGACCCTCGTGGTCAGCTTGATCGTGCTCCGACGTGGTCAATAACCCCTCGGAAGTTGGTTTAGCGATTGCTAAGGCGCGACGTCTCGCACGTTCGTAGTCGGATCGTCAAGGTCGACTCCCACAGAAACGATAGCCACCTTCTCATCGAAACATCGGGACACCTTTGCCTCTATCAAGTGGTATCAGATTTTCAGGTTGCTCGGTGAGATTTTCCAGTTTTTCATAGTTTAGATTGAGTTTGTTCTTCATACCTACAGTCCACGAAAAAAGCCAAAAAAATAGGGTTAGTTCATCATATCCGAACCAATCTGAGCCTTTGCATAGTCTTTTCAGTATTTTGCTTTGTTGAATTTGCGGTTGCATTGTCGTGTCTAGCTGCTGGTCTTAGAGTCTAGTCTTTTAGAGTTTCGAGTTCTGGTCATAAGTAGTCACGCCGCCACCGCCGCACCATCATCATCGCTCCTGCCATCTACCACCACCGCTTATCTGCCATCGATCCGTATCCATATACCACCACCAATCCGTCTCCATATACCATCACCTATCCATATCCATATACCACCACCAATCCGTATCCATATACCACCACCGCTGCCATATCCTACCATCATATATCCACTACCAATTCGAGTTCCTTTCATATTAGGTTTGTTTTCGAGGTCCGTCTAATTTCCAATTCGTGTTTCCTTGCCTGAGTAGGTCTCGGAAAAAAAAAGTCTGGAGACCCCCGGGGAGTTTTTAGGCCAAAATTTTCACGGGCAAACATATTTTTTCCCTATCCTATTTTTAGGCTTTTCTGAGTCTTTTGAGCCACGTGCCAGCATAGTGATTTTTTGTCGCACTTTTTCATCGTCGCTGCCCTGATTTCCGAAAAAAGTCAAAAAAAATTCGTGCCCATCCTATCAGTTTGACGAGGGAAGAGTTTTGAGACACTCGCCATTATAGTGATTTTTCGCAAAGAAAGTGGAGCGCAAAAAAAAGAGGAGCGCAAAAAAAAAACGAGCGAAAAAAAGTTCTAGAGTGTGCTTTTCCCTTGTTTACGTGCAGCGCCGTGATTTTGTTAGTGTTCTAGGCTCGCGTCTCTAGCACGGTCTAGCCTAGGACCAGCACAGTACCGTCGTTGAGCGTTTATTCACCTTTGCATCTCTGAATTGATTATTGCTGACCCTTTTTGCTACCATATTATAAGCCTTCCCAGCTCCACATACATCTACTCGTACGTTTGACTCTCCCTGGTAATCGCTCTATCCAAGCTTTGAGAGTTTTGACTATGACGGTTGCCGATCACCGCCTCCTACTCGGTAAGAACTGGTAAGAATTTGAGATTTTCTTGACGGATTTGTGACATCCACCACCACCTCTTGTTAGCAGTCTGTAGGATCATATTCTTGTGTGATGTAGGGTAGAGACCCTAATCGCCCGATCTTTCACGAAAGGAGCGGATCCCGCGAAGAACGCGAGGAACACGAGGGGAAAACGAGGGAAATCACGGGGGGAAACACGAGAGAATCACTCAACCAACAAGAAATAGTCACACATGTGCTAGATCCTCGAATACATAAGAGAAGATACACGATCCACAGACAACTAAGGACGATACAAGGGTAGCCGGTCTTCTCCGTGA
>NC_041390.1:290279490-290410088 GCF_002162155.2 Triticum dicoccoides
TAGAAAGGGGGCTTGAATCCAAAGGGATCTTCTCCGAAGAGGCCGCGGTCTCTCGCAAGGAGGAGATCCAATATGGATGAGCGTAGCTCTATCTCTGAAATGAGCTATCACAACGCTAACCCTAGCTAGGATGAATGGGGGGTCTATTTATAGTCTAAGTGCAAATGGGGGCGAAGTGAAGGGGTACATGGGCCTCAGGCCCGAACACTGTGCGCAGACAGGTACCAGACGTCCGCTGGGGACCGGTCGTCCGGTGTCTCAGGAGCTGCCGGACATCCGGTGTCCTCAGGTCATCCGCTGGTTCCACTCTGTGATGGGGGTGCCGAACGTCCGAAGGCTCCGGACTTTTGCTGACTTTGGCTCGTGTGCAGTTGCGCCGGTCGTCCGATCGGGGCCGGACGTCCGCTCATTGGCCTCGGGTGCAGGGGCACCGGTCGTTCGGTCTGGGCCGTACGTCCGTTGGCTGGGGCTCGGCTGACGCTTCAGGCGCCGGACGTCCGGTCCCGGCCGGTCATCCGGTGGCTGGGACTTTTCCTGCAGCCCTTTGTCTTCTCCGTCTTCTCGTCCATCTTCCTCTTCTTCTTGTCCTTACTCCTTAGCTTCTCCATTGTACCTGAGTATGCACAAGGTATCCATATGAGGTAGTAGCCATGCTTCATGTGCATCAAAGTGGAATTGTGAGAGAGATGTCACCTCGGTTTCAAGGGCTCTTGCGCGTGATCGAGTCATGGGTCCGGTAGGCACTTGATGAGATGATGGTAGGTCCATGGGGATGACCTTGTGATGCTCCGCATCATCTCCCATCCCTTGGGGAAGATCCGTCCTCGGATCAAAATCTTCATCACCATGGAAGGGAGAGAGATCTTTGACGTTGAAGATGTCGCTCACGTTGTACTTGTCGCGTGGGAGGTCAATCTTGTAAGCGTTGTCGTTGTAGCGTGCAAGCACCTTGAAGGGTCCATCCGCTCGTGGTTGATGCTTGGATTTGCGTTCTTGTGGGAAACAGTCCTTGCGAAGGTGTAGCCACACTCGATCACCAATGTTGAAGACCATAGGTTGCTTGTTGAAGTTGAGCTTGGTCGCAAGGCATTGAACTTGGCGCTCCATGGTGTTTCTTGTATCTTCATGCATCTTCTTGAGATGTGTCACATGCGCACTTGCATCCAAATTGATGCGCTCTTGGAGTGGTAGAGGAAGAATGTCCAATGGTGACAATGGGTTGAATCCGTAAACAATCTCAAAAGGCGACTTGCCGGTTGTTGAGTGTCTTGCATGGTTGTAGGCGAACTCGGCGATAGGTAGGCACTCCTCCCACTCCTTGATGTTCTTCTTGATGAGTACTCGAAGTAGAGCGGAGAATGTGCGGTTTGTCACCTCCGTTTGGCCGTCGGTTTGAGGATGGTACGCCGTGGAGAAGAGTAGCTTGATTCCGAGCTTGGCGCATAGGGTCTTCCAAAAGTAGCTAAGGAACTTGACGTCGTGGTCCGAGACAATTGTCTTTGGCACACCATGGAGACGCAATATTTCCCTACAAAATAGATTAGCAACATGTGAAGCATCGTCTATCTTGTGACAAGGAATAAAATGTGCCATTTTTGAGAAACGGTCCACAACTACAAATATGGAATCTTTCCCATTGCGAGTTCTAGGCAAACCAAGTACAAAGTCCATGCTAATTTCTTCCCATGGTTGGTATGGAATAGGTAAAGGCATATAGAGACCATGAGATTGAGCTTTGGACTTAGCTTTGCGGCATGTCGAACATCGGTTGGTGAAGCGATTGACGTCCCGAAACATCTTTGGCCAAAAGTAGCTCTTCAAGAGTGTGGCGAACGTTTTATCGTGTCCAAAGTGTCCCATTAATCCTCCTCCATGCGATTCCTGCAAAAGCAATAAACGAAGGGACGACTTGGGGATGCAAAGTTTGTTAGCTCTCATAAGGTAGCCGTCTTTGATGTAATAGCGCTCCCACGATGTATGCGACAAACACTTGGCATAAGGAGTGGCAAAAGTTTCATCATGCACATACAATTCTTTGATATGCTTGAAGCCAATGACATCTAACTCAAGTTGCGTGACTAGCATGCATATGCGGGGAAGAGCATCCGCGATGATGTTCTCTTTACCCTTGATGTACTTGATGACATAGGGAAAAGACTCAACGAATTCACTCCATTTAGCATGACGCTTGTTCAACTTAGTTTGACCCTTGAGATACTTGAGGGTCTCATGATCCGTATGAATAATAAACTCATGGGGACGATGGTAATGTTCCCATTCATGTAAAATGCGGACTAAAGCATATAGCTCTTTGTCATAGATGGGATAGTTGAGTTGCGCTCCGGAAAGTTTCTCACTAAAGTAAGCTATGGGGCACTTCTCTTACGTTAACACACCTCCTATGCCATTACTGCTAGCATCGCAATGAATCTCAAAAGGCTTGTCGAAGTTGGGTAAAGCATGCACGGGAGCATGAGTAAGCAAATTCTTAAGCTCATTGAATGAGGTATCTTGGGATGGACCCCAAATAAACGGCGCATTCTTCTTGCTCAAAGCATGCAAAGGCGAAGCAATGGTGCTAAAATCCTTCACAAAGCGACGATAGAAACCTGCAAGACCAAGAAAACTACGCACTTGATGCAAGTTGGTTGGTTGCGGCCAAGTATTAATAGCATCGATCTTGGACTCATCTACATGAACACCCTTAGAAGAGACCACAAAACCCAAGAAAACGAGCTTATCAACACCGAAAAGGCATTTCTCCATATTAGCATAGAGTCGCTCTTTTCGAAGAGTTTGCAAAACTGTGCGGACATGGGTGACATACTCTTGGATAGATTTGCTAAACACAAGAATGTCATCGAAGTAAACCATAACAAATATACCAATGTAAGGGCGAAAGACATGATTCATAAGGCGCATAAAAGTGCCCGGTGCCTCCGAGAGACCCATAGGCATGACTAACCACTCATACAAACCAAACTTGGTTTTGAATGCGGTTTTCCATTCATCACCCTCTTGTATGTGGATTTGATAGTAACCACTCTTAAGATCAATTTTGGAAAATATAGTGGCACCACTAAGCTCATCTAGCATATCATCTAGGCGTGGAGTGGGATGCCTATAATGAACGGTGATAGCATTGATAGGTCTACAATCGGAGCACATGCGACAACTACCATCACGTTTTGGCACAAGAATGACCGGCACGGCACAAGGGCTCAAACTTTCACGCACATTTCCATGATCTATGAGATGCTTTACTTGCCTTTGGATTTCTTTGGTTTCTTCGGGGTTGATAGAGGCTAAGGTGTCCCGATGTTTCAATGAGATGGTGGCTATCGTTTTCTGTGGGAGTCGACCTTGACGATCCGACTACGAACGTGCGAGACGTCGCGCCTTAGCAATCGCTAAACCAACTTCCGAGGGTTATTGACCACGCCGGAGCACGATCAACCTGACCACGAGGGTCTGTTTCCTGCGAGTAAACGAAGAACAAGCAAGAAACTGAGATTGCAATATGGATATTGCGAATATAAGATGAAAACTTTATTGATCAAGGTGGGGTTCTGTGACGTCTTGGTCTGGTCGTTGGACACAAACGAAGTACGCGAAGTTGCAGCTATGGCGAACTTTTAATCTAAACAAAACCCAAAGTCTAAACGATGCCCTAAGGGCTGTATATATGGAGGAAGAGGGGGGAATTTCGTGGCCCTTGAGGGTGGGGTCCGAAACCAGCCCTAACTCTTGTTTCCCCACACATACGGACTCTAAAAATAGCCTATACTTAAGTATTTCGAAATTACATGGGCCTGGCCCATTAATAAGGTGACGCGGCACCAAGAATAGCCTATGGACAAATATTATGAAGTGGCATCTTGTATATTTCGTCCAAGGCTTCATGCACTCCTTATGGCGGCTTCAAAGTCCTGAAATCATCACTTGTAACTCCGTTCTTGATCCCCTTGCGCATGCCATCAACTCCATGCGTGTTCTTGCTCCAATGTTCATCCTTCTCCAAGCTAGGCCCTTCATTTGTAAGCAAAACAAATGTATCCAATTTAGGCAGCATCATAATCTCATGGACATTAGAATCATTACCAAGAAACGAAAGTACCTGGTAATTTAATTGGCGTGCGCGAGCTCTAGTAATTGGTCCAGTAAATGTAACAGTAGGGGCTGTGGGTGTAACAATGGTATTGATGTCCTCATCATCCTCCCCTTCTTGAAATGAAGTCGTCCTCGACGGAAGCGCATCTTCCTCACCTAAATAAGGCTTCAAATCTGCAATGTTAAAAGTGGGACTAACCCCAAAATCTACAGGTAGATCAAGTTTATATGCATTATCATTTATTTTCTCTAACACCTTAAAAGGACCATCAGCACGTGGCATTAGCTTTGATTTGCGCAGATTAGGAAATCTAGCTTTACGCAAATGTAACCAAACAAGATCTCCAGGCGCAAACACAACATGTTTTCTACCCTTATCTCCAGCAAGTTTATATTTAGCATTCATATGCTCAATGTTTTCCTTAGTTAACTCATGCATTTTTAAAATCAATTCAGAACATTCTTTAGCATCAAAATTAACCTTCTCAGAAGATGGAAGAGGCAACAAATCAATAGGTGCACGAGGTAGGAAACCATACACAATTTCAAAAGGGCACATCTTAGTAGTAGAATGCAATGAACGATTATAAGTAAATTCAATATGAGGCAAGCATTCTTCCCACATTTTCTTGTTATTTTTCAAAACAGCCCTAAGCATAGTAGACAATGTTCTATTGACTACTTCAGTTTGTCCATCAGTTTGGGGGTGACAAGTAGTACTAAAAAGCAGCTTAGTCCCCAACTTAGCCCATAAACATCTCCAAAAGTGGCTAAGAAATTTAGTATCACGATCTGAAACAATAGTATTTGGCACACCATGTAAGCGAATAATTTCACGAAAGAACAAATCAGCAACATTAACAGCATCATCGCTTTTATGACATGGTATAAAGTGTGCCATTTTCGAGAACCTATCCACGGCAACAAATATGCTATCCCTCCCCTTCTTTGTTCGAGGTAAACCTAAAACAAAGTCCATAGATATATCCTCCCAAGGAACACTAGGTACAGGCGAAGGCATATATAAACCATGAGGATTGAGTCGTGACATAGCTCTTTGACATGTAGTGCAGCGAGCAACAAAACGCTCAACATCCCGTCTCATCTTTGGCCAAAAGAAATGTGTAGCAAGTATATCCTCCGTCTTCTTGATGCCAAAGTGTCCCATTAATCCTCCTCCATGCGCCTCCTGCAACAACAAAAGACGAACGGAGCTAGCTGGAATGCATAGCTTGTTAGCACGAAACACAAATCCATCGTTAAGAACGAACTTGTTCCAAGTTCTCCCTTCCTTACAATTCTGCAATACATCTTTAAATTCAGCATCATGAACATATTGATCTTTGATGGTCTCCAAACCAAATATTTTAAAGTCAAGTTGTGAAAGCATAGTATAACGACTAGACAAGGCATCAGCAATAACATTTTCTTTACCCTTCTTGTGTTTAATGACATAAGGGAAAGTCTCAATGAATTCAACCCATTTAGCATGTCTACGGTTCAGTTTTGCTTGACTTTTAATGTGTTTCAAAGATTCATGATCAGAATGTATAACAAATTCCTTTGGCCATAAATAATGTTGCCATGTTTCTAAGGTCCGAGCAAGAGCATATAATTCTTTATCATAAGTAGAACAATTCAGACTAGGCCCACTCAATTTTTCAGAAAAGTATGCAACAGGTTTTCCATCTTGTAATAACACACCTCCTAATCCAATTCCACTAGCATCACATTCAAGCTCAAAAGTCTTATTGAAATTAGGAAGTTGGAGTAAAGGAGCATGTGTCAACTTATCTTTCAATACCGTGAAGGCTTCTTCCTATGCGGTACCCCAAACAAAAGGCACATCCTTCTTTGTAAGCTCGTTGAGAGGTGCAGCAATGGTGCTGAAATCTCTCATAAAACGCCTATAGAAACCAGCGAGGCCAAGGAAACTCCTCATTTGTGTGACCGTTTTGGGCTGCGGCCAACTCTCAATAGCTTCAATCTAGGCTTTATCAACTTCAATTCCCTGTGGAGTAACAACATAGCCAAGAAAAGATACTCGGTCGGTGCAAAAGGTGCACTTTCCAAGGTTTCCAAACAAACGTGCATCACGTAGAGCAATAAAAACAGCACGTAAATGTTCCAAATGTTCCTCCAAAGATTTGCTATAAATCAATATGTCATCAAAGTAAACTACCACAAATCGTCCAATGAAAGCACGTAAAACTTCGTTCATTAACCTCATGAAAGTACTAGGTGCATTAGTTAACCCAAAAGGCATGACTAACCACTGATATAATCCAAACTTAGTTTTAAATGATGTTTTCCATTCATCCCCCAATTTCATACGAATTTGATGGTATCCACTACGCAAATCAACTTTGTAGAATATTGTAGAGCCACTCAATTCATCAAGCATATCATCTAGCCTAGGAATAGGATGACGATAACGAATAGTAATATTATTAATGCCTCTACAATCAACACACATACGCGATGTACCATCCTTTTTCGGCACTAAAATGATAGGAACAGCACAAGGACTAAGGGATTCGCGTATATAACCTTTGTCGAGCAGTTCTTGTACTTGACACATAATCTCCTTCGTCTCCTCTGGATTGGTACGGTATGGTGCACGGTTGGGTAGCGAAGCACCGGGAATTAAGTCAATTTGATGCTCAATCCCTCGAATAGGTGGTAATCCCGGTGGCACGTCTTGTGGAAAGACGTCAGCGAACTCCTGCAAAATGTTAGTGACAGCAGGGGGCAAAGAGGAAGGCACATCCTCGAATGAAAATAATGCCTCTTTGCACACAAAAGCATAGCAAACAGATTTGCTAAAATCTAGCTCATCAATATCAGATTTGGTGGCAAGTAAACATGCACTTTTCAATTTAATTTCAGAAACAACAGTAGATGGTTTATTATTAGGCTTCATTTGGTGCTCAAATTTTTTTGCCACAATCTGATTTTCACTCTTATTTGTCTCCTGTTTTGCTTTATTAGCTCTATTAATATCATCTTTCAAAATGGAATGAGGAGTCATAGGAAGCAAAGTAATATTTTTATCGTTATGAACAAGAGTATACTGATTGTTTCTACCATGGTGTACAGAATTTTTATCAAATTGCCATGGTCTACCAAGTAATAAGGAACATGCCTACATAGGTACCACATCACAATCAACATAATCAGCATATGTAGAGATACTAAAATGCACACGAACAGTACGTGTTACCTTAACCTTGCCACTGTTGTTGAACCATTGGATGTAGTAATGATGTGGATGTGGTCTTGTGGTGAGAGATAGCTTCTCCACCATCTCCATGCTAGCCAAGTTATTGCAGCTCCCTCCATCTATGATCACGCGAACAGAACGTTCCTTCACAACTCCCTTTGTATGGAACAAATTATGCCTCTGATTTTGCTCAGCTTGTGTAACCTGCAAACTCAAAACACGTTGAGCAACTAAACATTCATACCTGTCAGCATCTTCAGGAGCCATGTATTGCGTCTCATGATCAGAATCGTCTCCACCGTGTTCTTCACGTGTAATAAGAGCCAAAGTCTCCTCATCATAGTCACTAGCGGACTCATACCCACCATCCTCAGTAAAAATCATCACACGCTTAGATGGGCATTCTCTCGCATAATGACCTCCACCCTTGCAACGTCGACAAATAATATCATGTGTTTGCCCTGTTGATGCCATGGATGAAGAAGAGCTCTTTGCAGGCCTAGAAGGTGTGCTCTTGGCAGATAGTGGTGATTGTGCCTGCTTTATTGTATCACGGTTGGAGGTGGCAGCCGACGGAGGCGCCGGTGTAGCAGAACGTGTGGAAGTAGATGATGCACATGGTGTCCATGATGATGGTCGACCTGCAGAAAAGTTAGTCCGCGCCAATGCCTGTCGATCCTGCACTTCACGTTCAGCTTTACAAGCAAGATGGAATAAACGAGTGATATTAGTATACTCCTTATACTCTAGAATCGTTTGAATCTCTCTATTTAATCCACCCATAAAACGTGCAAGCATAGCTTCATTCTCCTCAACAATACCACATCTAATCATGCCAGTTTGTAATTCCTGATAATATTCTTCTACAGAATTTTTTCCCTGTCTTAAGCGCTGCAATTTTTGAAGTAATTCACGTTGATAATATGGTGGAACCCAACGAGTACGCATAGCAGTTTTCAAAGCAGCCCAAGTAGCCGGAATAGGATATAATCTACAATGCTCAGACCACCAAACACATGCAAAACTAGTGAAAGCACAAACAGCAGCATGAACACGTCTCTCCTCGGGATATTGTAAACATGTAAATCGTTGTTCAGTTTCTAACTCCCAAGTAAGATATATATCAGGAACATATCTACCCTCAAATGGTGGAATATTCAATTTTAGTTTAGGGAGATGGTCATGATCTCGTACCTGAGGGTGAGCCCTACCATTACCATTATTTGCATGTGGACGACCTGGTGGTTGCTGTGCTGTTGGTGGCACGTAGTTCTGATTTTGATCAACCTCATCCTCATAATCTCCCACATAATCATCCTCCTCCACATCAGCAGTAGGAGCCACAGAAGTATCAACAGCAGCACCAGCAGTTTGGCCCGACTGAAGAGGGACACGGCTCGCTCGACGGAGGGCTCTTTCCCGACGTGGAGGTAGTCGGTGTTGTTGCTGTTGTTGCAGAGGTGCGGTAGGAGCAGCCGGTGGTGGTGGTGGAAACCGCGACAGCAATTCAGCAAACTTGTTATCGAGCTTTGTTTCAAACGTCTTCTCCATGCCATCTATCTTCTCCATGGCCTCTTCAAATCTGTTTATCACATCTTGCACCTGTCCATTCATCATTTGCTGAAACGTATCATGAAGCTCCTTGTTCGTCAAGTTCTCCCAGTCAGTCTCGTCGGCTTGTGATCCTGGCATGGTTAGCAGCAATAGAAACACCCAAGAATATGATCCTACAGACTACTAACAAGTGGTGGTGGTGGTGGGTGTCACAAATCCGTCAAGTAAATCTCATATTCATACCAGTTCTTACCCAGCAGCAGGCGGTGATCGGCAACCGTTGTAGTCAAAAACTCTCAAAAGCTTGGATAGAGCAATTGCCAGGGAGAGTCAAACGCACGACGTAGATGTATGTGGAGCTGGGAAGGCTTATAGTATGGTAGCAAAAAGGGTCAGCAATAATCAATTCAGAGATGCAAAGTTGAATAAACGCTCAATGACGGTACTGTGCTGGTCCTAGGCTAGACCGTGCTAGAGACGCGAGCCTAGAACACTAACAAAATCACGGCGTTGCACGTAAATAAGGGAAAAGCACACTCTGGAACTCTCTTTTTTTGCGCTCTTTTTTTTGCGCTCCTTTTTTTTTGCGCTCCTCTTTTTTTTGCGAAAAATCACTATAATGGCGAGTGTCTCAAAACTCTTCCCTCGTCAAACTGATAGGATGGGCACGATTTTTTTTTATTTTTTTCGGAAATCAGGGCAGCGACGACGAAAAAGTGCGACAAAAAATCACTATGATGGCACGTGGCTCAAAAGACTCAGAAAAGCCTAAAAATAGGATAGGGAAAAAAAATTTGCCCGTGAAAATTTTGGCCTAAAAACTGCCCGGGGGTCTCCAGACTCATTTTTTTTCTGAGACCTACGCAGGCAAGGAAACACGAATCGGAATTTAGATTGATCTCAAGAACAAACCTAATATGAGAAGAACTCGGATTGGTGGTGGATATATGGTTGTGGTATATCGCAGCGGTGGTGGTATATGGTAGCGGTGGTCGTATATGGATAGAGATTGGTGGTGGTATATGGATACGGAGTGGTAGTGGTATATGGATATGGATTCAGAGTGGTGGCAGATAAGCAAAAGTGGTAGATGGGCGATGATGATGGTGCGGCGGCGGCGTGACAACTTATGACCAGAACTCGAAACTCTAAAAGACTAGACTCTAAGACCAGCAACTTGACACGATGATGCAACCGCAAATTCAACAAAGCAAAAACCCTAAAAAGATTATGCAAAGGCTCAGATTGGTTCGGATATGATGAACTAACCCTAATTTTTTTTGTGTGCCTTTTTCGTGGACTGTAAGTATGAAGAACAGACTCGATCTAATCTATGAAAAACTGTAAAATCTCACCGAGCAACCTGGAAATCTGATACCACTTGATAGAGGCTAAGGTGTCCCGATGTTTCGATGAGATGGTGGCTATCGTTTTCTGTGGGAGTCGACCTTGACGATCTGACTTCGAACATGCGAGACGTCGCGCCTTAGCAATCGCTAAACCAACTTCCGAGGGTTATTGACCACGTCGGAGCACGATCAACCTGACCACGAGGGTCTGTTTCCTGCGAGCAAACGAAGAACAAGCAAGAAACTGAGATTGCAATCTGGATATTGCGAATATAAGATGAAAACTTTATTGATCAAGGTGGGGTTCTGTGACGTCTTGGTCTGGTCGTTGGACCCAAACGAAGTACGCGCAGTTGCAGCTATGGCGAACTTTTAATCTAAACAAAACCCAAAGTCTAAACGATGCCCTAAGGGCTGTATATATGGAGGAAGAGGGGGGAATTTCGTGGCCCTTGAGGGTGGGGTCCGAAACCAACCCTAACTCTTGTTTCCCCACACATACGGACTCTAAAAATAGCCTATACTTAAGTATTTCGAAATTACATGGGCCTGGCCCATTAATAAGGTGACGCAGCACCTATAATAGCCTATGGACGAATATTATGAAGTGGCATCTTGTATATTTCGTCCAAGGCTTCATGCACTCCTTATGGCGGCTTCAAAGTCCTGAAATCATCACTTGTAACTCCGTTCTTGATCCCCTTGCGCATGCCATCAACTCCATGCGTGTTCTTGCTCCAATGTTCATCCTTCTCCAAGCTAGGCCCTTCATTTGTAAGCAAAACAAATGTATCCAATTTAGGCAGCATCATAATCTCATGGACATTAGAATCATTACCAAGAAACGAAAGTACCTGGTAATTTAATTGGCGTGCGCGAGCTCTAGTAATTGGTCCAGTAAATGTAACAGTAGGGGCTGTGGGTGTAACAATGGTATTGATGTCCTCATCAGGGGTTGACGCGGTAGGGATCTTTGTTCGAAAGCGGTGCTCCGGGGATGAGGTCGATGCGGTGCTCAATGCCTCATAGTGGAGGTAGTCCCGGAGGTAGCTCATCGGGGAAAACATCTTGAAATTCCTGCAAAAGAGAAGACAACACTAGAGGAAGAGTGTGAGAAGTGTTAGTTTGTGGTGCATTGTCCTTGCACACGAGGACGTAGTGTAGGACACTAGATGGGTTCTCACACACTTCTCTCATCTCACGTTTGGTGGCAAATAGAACGAGGTTCTTGTTTTCGCTCATCGTGGAGGCACTCAATTTGGGCTTGTGGTGCTCACTCTCTTTTTGGTGGCTCACTCTCTCACCATTCTCTCCATGATGGGTGGCTTGCTTATCGGCGATCACTCGGCTTGGAGACATAGGTCGTAACACAAACTCCTTTCCTTGCATCTTGAAGCTATAGTGGTTTGTACGCCCATTGTGGACGACTCCTCTATCGAATTTCCATGGCCGTCCAAGGAGAAGATGGAAAATGGTCATTGGGATGACGTCGCACTCCAAGGTGTCTTCGTAGGCGCCGATTTTGAAGGAGACTTGTACTCGGTGCTCGACTTGGATAGTGTCGGAGTCACTAAGCCATTGCACTTTGTATGGATGTGGATGCTTCGTCTTGGGCAATTGGAGCTTGGAGCAAAGTTCTTCACTCGCGAGATTGTGACAACTCCCTCCATCGATGATGACCTTGATGGATCGTCCATTGATGCCGGCCTTGGTGTGGAATATGGTGCATCTTTGGTCTTCTTCTTGGTGATGTTGGAGAGTCAAGACTTTGGAGACAACAAGTGCGGGCTTGAGTCTTCATCACAAAAGACTTGTTCTTCTTCATTGTTCACTTGGCGGTGCATGGCGACTTGCTCAAGGGCTTCCATTTCTCCTTCGCTCATGGAATCATAAGTGCCATCGTCGTTGAAGATCATGGTGCGCTTGTTGGTGCACTCATAGGACTTGTGGCCTCGGCCTCCGCAAGTGAAACACTTGAGGGAACTCATCTTGACGGTCTCATCGGTAGGGGTTGATGATGATGAAGCTCTCGGCTTGAAGTTGCTTGTAGTAGGCGAAGCTTTCTTGGACATCGACTTGTCGATGTTGGAAGTAGATGGTCTTGTAGTCGGTGTTGGAGTCATTGAAGCTTGGTTATTCGAGAAGCCGTAGGACTTGGATGAGAACTTGGCATACTTGAAATCATCTTGCACTTGGCATTCTGCTTTGGTCACTTGGTGCACGAGCTCGATGAGATTTGAGTATGGTTGGAAGTCGGCGATCTTCTTGATAGGATGATTGAGTCCATTCAAGAAACGTGCCATAGTTTGCTCATCATCTTTCGTCACATTGGCTCTTATCATTGCAATCTCCATCTCCTTGTAGTATTCTTCAACGCTCTTGGTTCCTTGCTTGAGTTGTTGGAGTTTCTTGAAGAGGTCGCGGCTGTAGTAGGTAGGCACGAAGCATGCTCTCATGACATCCTTCATTTGTGCCCAAGTAGTGATGGGTGGATCACCTCTTGCCTCGCGGCGTTCAATGACTTGCTCCCACCAAATGAGGACATAGTCTTGGAACTCAAGGGATGCCATCGCGATCTTCTTCTCTTCTTCATGATTGTGCAAACGGAAGATCTTGTCAACTTTCAATGCCCATGAAAGGTATTCTTCGGGATCGTTGCTTTCGTTGAACTTGGGCACGGTGAACTTGAGCTTGCCGTACCGTTGCTCTTCATTGTGTTGGGGTCGGGGATGATGACGCCCATGTTGTAGATGATTGTCCAACTCATGGTGTTCTTGACGCGGAGGGTTGTCAACCTCGTGTTGCTCTTGTCGCGGAGGATTCCAATTGTCGTCATGCTCTTGATGAACTTGATTATCTTGGCGAGCTTGTGGAGGAACGCGTCGAGCTCAAGGGGGAACTAGACGATGCATGCGAGCTTGAAATCTTCGTTCATGAAGTTCTTCACGAAGTGCTTCCTCTTCTTCACGGGCTTGTCGGCCTCGGTCGGCAATGGCTCAACTCGCATCACATAGAGCTTGTTGCGCCTCAAGTGCTTGAGCGTCACGGAGTTGTTATTCTTGACGTTGAGCCTCGCCATTTTGTGCATTTTGGTGTAGATGCACGCGTTCTTCCTCTTCATGTTGGCGTTGTTGTTGCCGTTCTCGAGCTAGCGCAAAGGCTTCTTCGGCTTGACGTCATCGGTGCTCTTGAGAGTCGGTGTCCCGAAGCGGATTGAGGTTTGCTTGACGATCGGTGCGCGCGGCTCGATGAAGAGTGTTCGATGTCGGTGTACTTGAGTCGGAATGGCGACTTGAACGGCTCCTTCTTGAAGTGGAAGAAGAGCGATTGAGCAACAAAGCGCGAATCTCGTCCATCCTTGTGTCATTCTCTTGCTTGTGATCGTCGAGCTTATAGTCGAAGTAGTCCCTTGTATGTTGCTCGGAAAGTCGCAAGTCAGCGGCAAGGTTGTCGATGCGTTCACTCATAGCTTGTTGCTCTTGATGCAAAGCACATTGTGCACCAAAGAGGTGACTCTTGGTGACGAAGGAGTTCATGCCGTCGTCTTGCTCCATGAAGAGTGGGTTGGTAGAAGTACTTGGCCTATCCATCATTCCAAGACCAGTGTGAGTGGTAGAATGAGAAGAACGAATACCAAATGTACCTTAATCGAAGTTGAAACTGAATCAATGATCACTCCAATGTAGGACAAGGAAATAGCCCAATTGGTATGAATTCTCGTCGGTTTCTCACACCTACACAAGTAAAAGCTTATGGTGGAGCTTGGTTAGGATGGTGGCACAATTTTTAATGTCAATGTAAGCAAGATTCAATAATGTTGGAGAAGATTCGCAAGATGCAATGTAACAAGTAGACCAAGCATATACGGTACACGGAAACACACGCGCAAAAAGATAAGTGGGGTTGTGCAACCAAGGATGAGCCAAAATGTGGTATCCACAAAAATGCTCTTGTTGCACAACACTAGAGAGACGCTAGCACAATTGCACGATACGCGGATACAAGAACTTGTGCACAGCCTACTTAGCAAAAATGCAACAACTTCTATCCCAAATATGTTTGTATGCAAGGTGTTGCTATGATATGATCCAAGATGATCGAGTATGACAATCTTAATGTTGTATGATGCTATGGTTCTTGCTTAAAAGCTCTTTTCTTATCTTTCCTCTTTGCTTAAAAGCTTGGTTGGCTCTTTGATGTTTGAGCTCTTTTCTCATGCAATACTTGACGAATCAAGATAGCAAGTGAGTATGCGATGACAACTTTGTGACACAAGAGATGATACCAATATAGGCAACAATGATGTATGTATGTATGCTATGGGAAGTATGATCACTAAAGTGCACAAGTCTCGTTGCCGGCAATACTCAATGGCTAGTCTTGATGGGTAAGCAACGCAAAGGAATAAGGCTATGATGGCTAACAATGTGATGGCAAGAGTGATATGTCCAATACCAAGATGAGGTTACCGGTCTTGCTTCCGGTATGGTGTCAAAGTGGAGGCACGAATACCAAGTTGTAGTCGAGGTGGTCGTTGTTGTTGACGCGTCTGTGGCAAAGATGAGCGGCGGTGATGTCGATGTCAAACCGTACCTAGATAGCCGAAACATAAAAGGATACGGTACCGCAACTGAAATTCTCAAAACCAAAGGCGACCAAAATCGTCGGAGTAGGTAGCGGTTAAGTGGTGGTGTGGGTTGGGATATTGGAATGGTTTGCCGAAGTTGGAGGTGGTGTAGCGGATGTCCGGAAGTGGACGGATGTCCGGTCGCCGGTCTTCCGGTAATGGTCGGACGTCCGGTGCTTCCTGGGTCGCCGGTCGTCCGGTGAAGTGACGGACGTCCGGTGGTCGGGGTCAACACGAAATTTCAGATCCGGGAGGTGATTTTGGGGATTTTGGGAGGGATTTCGAGGTGGAAATGGTGGGGGAAGGCGAGATCCACTTGCAACACAACAAATTCATGGATCAAATCCAACAAAACATCATCAAAACTCACAAAACACAAGAAAATATTTTGGGGCTATTTTTTGTGGGGATTTTCGGATTAGGATGAAAAACAACAAAATCAAGCTAGAAAACGAAGAGGGGGGCTCCGAAATCGTGATGAACCTTGCTCATGATACCAAGATGATGTAGGGTAGAGACCCTAATCGCCCGATCTTTCACGAAAGGAGCGGATCCCGCGAAGAACACGAGGAACACGAGGGGAAAACGAGGGAAATCACGGGGGGAAACATGAGAGAATCAATCAACCAACAAGAAATAGTCACACATGTGCTAGATCCTTGAATACATAAGAGAAGATACACGATCCACGGACAACTAAGGACGATACAATGGTAGCCGGTCTTCTCCGTGAGGAGGTCTTGAATCCACGGGGGGATCTTCCCTTAGAAAGGGGGCTTGAATCCAAAGGGATCTTCTCTGAAGAGGCCGCGGTCTCTCGCAAGGAGGAGATCCAATATGGATGAGCGTAGATCTATCTCTCAAAGGAGCTATCACAACTCAAACCCTAGCTAGGATGAATGGGGGGTCTATTTATAGTCTAAGTGCAAATGGGGGCGAAGTGAAGGGGTACATGGGCCTCGGGCCCGAACACTGTGCGCAGACAGGTACCGGACGTCCGCTGGGGACCGGTCGTCCGGTGCCTCAGGAGCTGCCGGACGTCCGGTGTCCTCCGGTCGTCCGCTGGTTCCGCTCTGTGATGGGGGTGCCGGACATCCGGAGGCTCCGGACTTCCGCTAACTTTGGCTCGGGTGCGGTCGCTCCGGTCGTCCGGTCGGGGCCGGACGTTCACTCATTGGCCTCGGGTGCAGGGGCACCGGTCGTCCGGTCTGGGGCGGACGTCCGCTGGCTGGAGCTCGGCTGACGCTTCTGGCGCCGGACGTCCGGTCCCGGCCGGTCGTCCGATGGCTGGGACTTTTCCTGCAGCCCTTGTTCTTCTCCGTCTTCTCGTCCATCTTCCTCTTCTTCTTGTCCTTACTCCTTAGCTTCTCCATTGTACCTGAGTATGCACAAGGTATCCATATGAGGTAGTAGCCATGCTTCATGTGCATCGAAGTGGAATTGTAAGAGGAGAGATGTCACCTCGGTTTCAAGGGCTCTTGCGCGTGATCGAGTCATGGGTCCGGTAGGCACTTGATGAGACGATGGTAGGTCCATGGGGATGACCTTGGGATGCTCCGCATCATTGTGTGTTTCTATTGCTGCTAACCATGGCAGGATCACAAGCCGACAAGACTGACTGGGAGAACCTGACGAATAAGGAGTTGCATGATAAATTTCAGCAAATGATGAGTGGACAGGTGCAAGATGTGCTAAACAGATTTGAAGAGGCCATGGAGAAGATAGATGGCATGGAGAAGACGTTCGAAAAAAAAGCTCGATAACAGGTTTAATGAATTGCTCGCGCGTCTTCCACCACCACCACCGGCTGCCCCTAACACACCTCTACAATAACAACAACAACAACAACAACAACAACAACAACAACAACAACAACAACAACAACAACAACAACAACAACAACAACAACAACAACAACAACAACAACAACAACAACGTCGCTTTCCAAATCAAGTGGGATGAGCACAACGCATTCCCATTGACCCTGGGCAAAATTCTGGTGCCGCTGTTGATGCTTCTGCCGCTCCTGCTGCTACTGCAGAGGTGGAGGACAATTACGAGGATGAGGTTGACCAAAATCAGAACTATGTGCAACCACCAGCACCACCACCACCAGGTCGTCCTCATGCATATCATCGCAACGGTAGGGCTGCACCACCACCTGAGGTACATGACCATCTTCCTAAACTAAAATTGAATATTTCACCATTTGAGGGTAGATATGTTCCTGATATATATCTTACTTGGGAGTTAGAAACTGAACAACGATTTACATGTTTACAATATCCTGAGGAGAGACGTGTTCCTGCTGCTGTTTGTGCTTTCACTAGCTTTGCATGTGTTTGGTGGTCTGAACATTGTAGATTATATCCTATTCCAGCTACTTGGGGTGCTTTGAAAACTGCTATGCGTACTCGTTGGGTTCCACCATATTATCAACGTGAATTACTTCAAAAATTGCAGCGTTTAAGACAAGGAAAAAATTCTGTAGAAGAATTTTATCAGGAATTACAAACTGGCATGATTAGATGTGGCATTGTTGAGGAGAATGAAGCTATGCTTGCACGTTTTATGGGTGGATTAAATAGAGAGATTCAGACCATTCTAGAGTGTAAGGAGTATACTAATATCACTCGTTTATTCCATATTGCTTGTAAAGCTGAACGTGAAGTGCAGGATCGACAGGCATTGGCGCGAACTAACTTTTTTGCAGGTCGATCTTCATCATGGACACCACGTGCATCCTCTACTTCCACTCTACCAGCACCTCCATCAGGTGCCACCTCCAGCCGTGATACAAGAAAGCAGGCACAACCACCACTATCTACCAAGAGCACACCTGCCGGACCTGCGCAGAGCTCTTCTTCTTCCATGGCATCAACAGGGCACACAAGTGATATTATTTGTCATCGTTGTAAGGGGAGAGCACATTTTGCGAGAGAATGCCAATCTCAGCATGTGATGATTGCTACTGAGGATGGTGGGTATGAGTCCGCTAGTGACTATGATGAGGAGACTTTGGCACTTATTACAGATGAAGAACATGGTGGAGAGGATTCTGATCATGAAACGCAATACATGGCTGCTGAAGATGCTGACAGGTATGAATGTTTAGTTGCTCAACGTGTTTTGAGTGTGCAGGTTGCACAAGCTGAGCAAATCAGAGGCATAATCTGTTCCATACAAAAGGAGTTGTGAAGGAACGTTCTGTTCGTGTCATCATTGATGGAGGGAGCTGCAATAACTTGGCTAGCATGGAGATGGTGGAGAAGCTATCTCTCACCACAAGACCACATCCACATCCTTACTACATCCAATGGTTTAACAACAGTGGCAAGGTTAAGGTAACACGTACTGTTCATGTGCATTTTAGTATCTCTACATATGCTGATTATGTTGATTGTGATGTGGTACCTATGCAAGCATGTTCCTTATTACTTGGTAGACCATGGCAATTTGATAAAAATTCTATACACCATGGTAGAAACTATCAGTATACTCTTGTTCATAAGGATAAAAATATTACTTTGCTTCCTATGACTCCTGATTCCATTTTGAAAGATGATATTAATAGAGCTAATAAGGCAAAACAGGAGAAAAATAAAAGTGAATATCAGATTGTGGCAAAAGAATTTGAGCAACAAATGCAGCCTCATAATAAACCATCTAGTGTTGCTTCTGAAATTAAATTGAAAAGTGCATGTTTACTTGCCACCAAATCTGATATTGATGATTTAGATTTTAGCAAATCTGTTTGCTATGCTTTTGTGTGCAAAGAGGCATTATTTTCATTCGAGGACGTGCCTTCCTCTTTGCCTCCTGCTGTCACTAACATTTTGCAGGAGTTCGCTGACATGTTTCCACAAGACGTGCCACCGGGATTACCACCTATTCGAGGGATTGAGCATCAAATTGACTTAATTCCCGGTGCATCATTACCCAACCGTGCACCATACCGTACCAATCCAGAGGAGACGAAGGATATTATGCGTCAAGTACAAGAATTGCTCGAGAAAGGTTTTATACGTGAATCCCTTAGTCCTTGTGTTGTTCCTATCATTTTAGTGCCGAAAAAGGATGGTACGTCGCGTATGTGTGTTGATTGTAGAGACATTAATAATATTACTATTCATTATTGTCATCCTATTCCTAGGCTAGATGACATGCTTGATGAATTGAGTGGCTCTACAATATTCTCCAAAGTTGATTTGCGTAGTGGATACCATCAAATTCGTATGAAATTGGGAGATGAATGGAAAACGACATTTAAAACTAAGTTTGGTTTATATGAGTGGTTAGTCATGCCTTTTGGGTTAACTAATGCACCTAGTACTTTCATGAGACTAATGAACGAAGTTTTACGTGCTTTCATTGGACGATTTGTGGTAGTCTATTTTGATGATATACTGATTTATAGCAAATCTTCGGAGGAACATCTGGAACATTTACGTGTTGTTTTTATTGTCCTACATGATGCACGTTTGTTTGGTAACCTTGGAAAGTGCACCTTTTGCACCAACCAAGTATCTTTTCTTGGCTATGTTGTTACTCCACAGGGAATTGCAGTTGATTAAGCCAAGATTGAAGCTATTGAGAGTTGGCCGCAGGCCAAAACGGTCACACAAGTGAGGAGTTTCCTTGGCCTCGCTGGTTTCTATAGGCGTTTTGTGAGAGATTTCAGCACCATTGCTGCACCTCTCAATGAGCTTACAAAGAAGGATGTGCCTTTTGTTTGGGGTACCACACAGGAAGAAGCCTTCACGGTATTGAAAGATAAGTTGACACATGCTCCTTCACTCCAACTTCCTGATTTCAATAAGACTTTTGAGCTTGAATGTGATGCTAGTGGAATTGGATTAGGAGGTGTGTTATTACAAGATGGCAAACCTGTTGCATACTTTTCTGAAAAATTAAGTGGGCCTAGTCTGAACTATTCTACTTATGATAAAGAATTATATGCTCTTGTTCAGACCTTAGAAACATGGCAACATTATTTATAGCCAAAGGAATTTGTTATACATTCTGATCATGAATCTTTGAAACACATTAAAAGTCAAGCAAAACTGAACCGTAGACATGCTAAATGGGTTGAATTCATTGAGACTTTCCCTTATGTCATTAAACACAAGAAGGGTAAACAAAATGTTATTGCTGATGCATTGTCTCATCGTTATACTATGCTTTCACAACTTGACTTTAAAATATTTGGTTCGGAGACCATCAAAGATCAAGTGCATGATGCTGAATTTAAAGATGTATTGCAGAATTGTAAGGAAGGGAGAACTTGGAACAAGTTCGTTCTTAACGATGGATTTGTGTTTCGTGCTAACAAGCTATGCATTCCAGCTAGCTCCGTTCGTCTTTTGTTGTTGCAGGAGGCACATGGAGGAGGACTATTGGGACACTTTGGCGTGAAGAAGAAAGAGGGCGTACTTGCTACACATTTCTTTTGGCCAAAGATGAGATGGGATGTTAAGCGTTTTGTTGCTCGCAGCACTACATGTCAAAAAGCTAAGTCACGACTCAATCCTCATGGTTTATATATGCCTTTGCCTGTACCTAGTGTTCCTTGGGAGGATATATCTATGGACTTTGTTTTAGGTTTACCTTGAACAAAGGAGAGGGATAGCATATTTGTTGTCGTGGATAGGTTCTCGAAAATGGCACACTTTATACCATGTCATAAAAGCGGTGATGCTGTTAATGTTGCTGATTTGTTCCTTTGTGAAATTATTGTTTCAGATCGTGATACTAAATTTCTTAGCCAATTTTGGAGATGTTTATGGGCTAAGCTGGGGACTAAACTACTTTTTAGTACTACTTGTCACCCCCAAACTGATGGACAAACTGAAGTAGTCAATAGAACATTGTCTACTATGCTTAGGGCCGTTTTGAAGAATAACAAGAAAATGTGGGAAGAATGCTTGCCTCATATTGAATTTGCTTATAATCGTTCATTGCATTCTACTACTAAGATGTGCCCTTTTGAAATTGTGTATGGTTCCTACCTCGTGCACCTATTGATTTGGTGCCTCTTCCATCTTCGGAGAAGGTTAATTTTGATGCTAAAGAACGTGCTGAATTGATTTTAAAAATGCATGAGTTAACTAAGGAAAACATTGAGCGTATGAATGCTAAATATAAACTTGCTGGAGATAAGGGTAGAAAACATGTTGTGTTTGCACCTAGAGATCTTGTTTGGTTACATTTGCGTAAGGATAGATTTCCTAATTTGCGCAAATCAAAGAAAATGCCACGTGCTGATGGTCCTTTTAAGGTGTTAGAGAAAATAAAAGATAATGCATATAAACTTGAGCTGCCTGCAGATTTTGGGGTTAGTCCCACTTTTAACATTGCAGATTTGAAGCCTTATTTGGGTGAGGATGATGAACTTTCGTCGAGGACGACTTCATTTCAAGAAAGGGAGGATGATGAGGACATCAATACCATTGTTACACCCACAGCCCCTGTTGCTATACATATTAGACCAATTACTAGAGCTCGCGCATGCCAATTGAATTATCAGGTATTTTCGTTTCTTGGTAACGATTCTAATGTTCATGAGAATATGATGCTGCCTAAATTGGATACATTTGTTTTGCTTACAAATGAAGGGCCTAGCTTGGACAAGAAAGATGAACCTTGGAGCAAGTTCAAGCATGGAGATGATGGCATGCGCAAGGGGAACAAGAACAAAGTTACAAGTGATGATTCCAGGACTCTGAAGCCACCATAATGAGTGCATGAAGCATGGGACGAAATATACAAGATGCCACTAGGTGCTGCGTCACCTTATTATTGGGCCAGGCTCATGTATTTTCAAAGTACTTAAGTATAGGCTGTTTTTAGAGTCCGTATGTGTGGGGAAACAAGAGTTAGGGTTGGTTTCGGACCCCTCCACCAAGGGCCACGAAATTCCTCCTCTCTCCTCCATATATAGAGCCCTTAGGGCATCGTTTAGACTTCGGGTTTTGTTTAGATTGAAAGTTCGCCATAGCTGCAACTTCTCGTACTTCGTTTGTGTCCAACGACCAGACCAAGACGTCACAGAACCCCACCTTGATCAATAAACTTTCATCGTATATTCGCAATATCCAGATTGCAATGTCAGTTTCTTGCTTGTTCTTCGTTTGCTTGCAGGAAACAGACCCTCGTGGTCTGGTTGGTCATGCTCCGGCATGGTCAATAACCCCTCGGAAGTTGGTTTAGCGATTGCTAAGGCGCGACGTCTCGCACGTTCGTAGTCGGATCATCAAGGTCGACTCCCACAAAAATGATAGCCACCATCTCATTGAAACATCGGGACACCTTTGCCTCTATCAAGAGTTGTCAAAAACTCTACACCACCTGCGTTGACAGGCCAAGAGACCCTGGATCAGTTAAACGCTCTCGAGCCAGATCCAGAAAGTCCAGGGTATTTCAAGGGGTATAATTTGAAACATGCCTACACTCACAAGACATGCTTGTGGGATCTGCCTTACTTGGAAGACCTCATGATGAGGACATGACTACCTTGGATACGACCAAAAATATTGCATACATGCATATTTGTCAGGTGATTTCTAATGCAAACTAGTCAATAATCTATTTATGTTATCCAGAACAAAAATACTTCACACACTTTTGTGTTTTGTCTAATTGCAGGTGTATGGGACATTTGTACAATCCACATATGAAGATAAGGGAAAATGAGAAGTTTATGTTGTGTTCAAAAAGTCCTCTCACGTCATTTTTGGGCCAAGAGAAGATAGAGTCCAAGTATTTCACGTTCTGGTTTCAGATTCGGACTGCACAGACATACCTGACTCAAAACGCCAACAACTTTTTCATACGGACTCCAAATTGGGTGATTCTATTTTTGTTGGAAACTAGATTTCGTGCTCTTTCCAACCCAATTGGATTCACCTTCAAATTCGTCCGGAGCGTTGAGTTACGGACGAAACAATTTAACGTTGCAGCAGAATCCGAGTCAAACTACAAGCCCAAATGTGTTGCATCACCTCCACTTGGGCCCATGAGCCTTGTACGACCTAGGGTTAGTTTTAGGCTGCCTTGGGACATCCTCCCGCCTCCTTGGCCGCCACCCCTTGCTCCTATATAAGTAGATCCATCTAGTAGCTTTTTCCTTGGGATTTGTTTAGTTAAAAGTTAGCCATTGCATCTTCGTGTACTTCGTTTGTGTCCAACGACCAGACCAAGACCGCTTCCGGATCCCCACCATTATTAATACTTCATATATATTTTTGATATTCAGATTGCTTTATCATATTCTTGCTCGTTCTTCGATTGCTTGCAGGAATAGACCTTCGTGGTCAGGCTGACCGTGCTTCCAGCATCGTCAGTAACCTCAGGAGATTGGTTTAGCGGTTGCTAAGGCGCAACGTCGTGCACGTTTGTAGTCGGATCATCAAAGTCGTCTCCACCAAATCGATAGTTATCATCTCATCGAAAGATCGGGACCCTCGCCTCTATCAAGTGGTATCAGTTTTCAGGTTGCTCGGTGAGAATTTCCAGTTTTCCTAGATTAGATTTATTTTCTTACCTATTGTCCAAGAAAAAGCCACAAAAAAGAGTTAGATCTATTCATCCTCGGCCCAAGCCAATCTGAGCCTTTGCAATTTTCTTTTCATTGCTTGCATAGTTGAATTATCGGTTGCATCGTCGTGTCGAGTTGCTGGTCTTAGTGTCTAGTTCGTTTAGAGTTTCGAGTTCTGTTCACATTAGTCACGCCACCGCTGCATCATTATCTCTTCCGCTGTCCACCACACATCCATCAATTTCCACCACGTGCTACCCACCATTCATTGTCATAATAATAGTTGAGATCGTTCACATCTTCACTTGATCCAATCTTCATCTTATCTAGTTTGTTTTGGAAAGAGGGAGAAAAAAAGAGAGAAAAAAACGAGAGAGAAAGAAAGAGAAAAAAAGTCAGAAAAAAAGGAGAGAAATAAAAAAAGTGTGAGGAAAAAAAAGAGAGAAGAAAAAAAACAAAATTAGGATCTTTTTAGACTCAATCTCGTAGTTGAATTCGGATTGGAATCTGTTTTGTGCACTGTTCAGTAAAACAGGCATAACTTCCTCATACGAAGTCCGTTTTGCCTCCGCGAGTACTCAAACGAAAGATAGAGACGAGACGCATCTAAATAGTTGAAGAAGCTAGTTCAATATTTGGCACCTCAAAATCGGCTTCGAAATAGGTCTTTTTGCCCTCCGAAGTTCATGAACACAGCTTATTCCAGTTTTTCAGGACAGTTTTTGAATTTTTTGACTCCTCATATCAACTCGGAATTGAGTGATTCCTTTTGTGTTTGAAAGCTTGAGTCAATACTATTCTTGAAAAAAACAAAAAAAATCGGCACAAACTTTTTCAGAGGAAAGTTGGAGACAAAGTTGTTGATATATCCTGCTTGGCTGTTGTTTCACATCATTATCTTTACTGCCGTTGTGATCTTCACTTATATCTTGCTGTCTAGAGCTACTTAGTATCCTTCATTTATGCTAGTTGTGCTACGACGTGACCTCATTAGTGTTCTAGGCTCGCGTCTCTAGTTCGGTCTAGCCTAGGACCAGCACTGTACCGTCGTTGAGCGTTTATTCAACATTGCTTCTCTGGATTGATTATTGCTAATCTTTTGCTACCATATATAGCCAACCCAGCTCCACATATTTCTACATCGTGTATACGCATGTTCCCCTGGCAATCGCTTTACACAATCTTCGGAGTTATTTGACACCGCTAGTTACCTCTCACCACCTGCTGCATGGTAAGAACTTGTAAGATATTGATATTTGCTTTACTGTGAGCACTTTACAACCACATCCTAGTAGTTCATAGGAACATTATTCTCGAATTTTGGTTCTTGTTTCTATAATCATGACAGGTTCCAGAGATAGAAGTTCTTGGACGATGGACACATCTTCACCATCACGAGAGTTGGGACAACACACACAAGCATATGGTCAGGTTATCTCTTTACCATCATTTGAGGGTAGATTTAATCCTGCTATTTATCTAGCTTGGGAGCTTGAAGTAGAACAAGTTTTTAGTCACCATGATTTTTCTGAACTTGAGAGAGTACGAGCTACCATTAGAGCATTTACTGGTTTTGCTTCTGTTTGGTGGAGTGTACATTGTAAGAAAAACATTGATAACCAACCCACAACTTGGAAAGTTTTGAAAGCTGTAGTGAGACAACAATTTTTCCGTCCTTATTATCGTCGTGAATTGCTTCGCAAATTTGAACAATTTAAACAAGGCAACAACACTGTTCATGCTTACTACCAAGAGTTCAAATCTTATATGCATCATTCTGATATAGAAGAATCTGAGAATGATACAATGAATAGATTTTTTGGTGGTTTGAACCATGATATTCAGGCAAGATTTCAGTATATTCCTCGTTGCATTACTGGTATGTATGTCCGTGCTTGTACCTTTGAGAGACAGATAAAGGAGGATGCATTAGGTGACTACAACAACTACTATTCCAGTTCATGCTCACCACCGCCGGTGGGTTCCTCCATCATTGCACCTCGGATTATGAGCGCGACATCATCTCAAGGGTATGGTACATTGTCAACGTCCGTACCTACATCAGCTACATCTTTGCCACAAGGTAACAGTAAAGGTATCGATGATATAACTTCACATGAGAATGATGCATGCCTAGTTAACTTGAATGCGTCATGTATTGAGTTACCTGTTGATTTGAGCACACCACCTATTTTAGAGAATCTTGTTACTGTCATGAATGCGTCATGTGATCAAACAACTGAAATATCAACAATTTTGAGTGCACCCATTGAATTAACTGTTGATGCAAAAGAACTAATGTTTAATCATTTTGATATGGCCTCCAATCTTGGTGATGATTCTGTGTCCAATGACTTATTACATGTGTGCTATTTAAGCATCTTGTAGCATGTAAATTTGATGCAAGTAAGGTTTATTCACCAAAGTTGGGATGGTTTAATGATGAACATTGTGAATCTTTTGAAATGAATAAGAGCTTCACTTATATGTGCAAACTGAGTTCTAATATTTTCATGCCTTCTACTTCTTGTGACAATTTTTTGGCTTTAGTTTTTATGAACTATGAAAGTTACTCATGTATACATGTGTCATACATGCAAAAATCAAGGGAAGTTAAATTGGATGACATATACATATACAACATGTACACCTTGTCTCTTTTGTTAGCCACATTTCAGATTAAGCAACGCCGAGGACGGCTTTGTTTTCAAAAAGGGGAGGATGATGAGGACATGACTACCTTGGATACGACCAAAAATATTGCATACATGCATATTTGTCAGGTGATTTCTAATGCAAACTATTCAATAATCTATTTATGTTATCCAGAACAAAAATACTTCACACACTTTTGTGTTTTGTCTAATTGCAGGTGTATGGGACATTTGTACAATCCACATACGAAGATAAGGGAAAATGAGAAGTTTATGTTGTGTTCAAAAAGTCCTCTCACGTCATTTTTGGGCCAAGAGAAGATAGAGTCCAAGTATTTCATGTTCTGGTTTCAGATTCGGACTGCACAGACATATCTGACTCAAAACGCCAACAAATTTTTCATACGGACTCCGAATTGGGTGATTCTTTTTTTGTTGGAAACTAGATTTCGTGCTCTTTCCAACCCAATTGGATTCACCTTCAAATTCGTCCGGAGCATTGAGTTACGGACGAAACAATCTGACGTTGCAGCAGAATCCGAGTCAAACTACAAGCCCAAAGGTGTTGCATCACCTCCACTTGGGCCCATGAGCCTTGTACGACCTAGGGTTAGTTTTAGGCTGCCTTGGGATGTCCTCCCACCTCCTTGGCCGCCACCCTTGCTCCTATATAAGTAGATCCATCTAGTAGCTTTTTCCTTGGGATTTGTTTAGTTAAAAGTTAGCCATTGCAACTTCGTGTACTTCATTTGTGTCCAACGACCAGACCAAGACCACTTCCAGATCCCCACCATTATCAATACTTCACATATATTTGCGATATTCAGATCGCTTTATCATATTCTTGCTCGTTCTTCGATTGCTTGCAGGAATAGACCTTCGTGGTCAGGCTGACCGTGCTTCCAGCATCATCAGTAACCTCAGGAGATTGGTTTAGCGGTTGCTAAGGCGCAATGTCGTGCACATTTGTAGTCGGATCGTCAAAGTCGTCTCCACCAAATCGATAGTTATCATCTCATCGAAAGATCGGGACCCTCGCCTCTATCACCTCATTTGCCCACACAACATCGACGTGATGCACACTGAGAAGAATATCGCCGAGGCACTTTTTGGTACATTGTTAGGCATAGATGGGAAGTCAAAGGATAATACTAAGGCTAGAGACGATCTGGAGGCGCTATGTGATAGGCCGTTACAAAACACGAAAGAACCGAAAGGAGAGCAGAACTGGATGAAGCCAAAGGCATGGTTCAATCTTGGAAGGCCAGCTATGAGGGAAATTATCTTGTGGGTGCAACAACAGTTGATGTTACCCGATGGGTATGCAACGAATCTAAAGAGGGGAGCGAGTCTTGATAAATTGAAGATATTTGGTCTCAAGAGTCATGATTGGCACATATGGATTGAGCGGGTAATGCCGGTGATGTTGCATGGCTTCATCACTGAGGATGAATGGCTAGTACTAGCAGAGCTGAGCTATTTCTTCCGTGTTCTTTGTGCGAAAGAACTATCACATTGGCGCCAGAGTTAATCTGCAAGTTAGAGAAGATCTTTCCGTCGGGCTTCTTTAATCCAATGCAGCACTTGATTTTGCATCTCCCAACCGAGGCAAGATTGGAGGATGGCATGCAAAATCGTTGGTGCTACGCCACTAAGAGGATGCAGAAGACGCTACGAGCAAAATGTAAAAATGAACGTAGAATTGAAGCATCGATGGCTGAGGCATTCATTACCGAGGAGGCGGCAAACTTCGTGACAGCACACTACGAAGCCAAAAATCGTCATTTGCATAATCGGAAGCCTCGGTACAATGCCGACGAACCTAAAAGGGGTGGATCCAACCTCAGCCTATTCAAAGGGGATCTCGCACTAGTCGGTGCTTCTAATTCCTTAACGTCGGATTTCGAAGAATGGCAGATCATTTCGTTGTATATCTTCACCAACCTAATAGAAGTGCAGCCGTACATCGAGTAAGTTCTTGGTACATTGTTTCGCAACTTCTAATTCCTTTGAACTGCTCTTATTCCCTGATAAATTTGATACAGTTGATACATCACTAAATTCTCGTATGGAGCGGTGATCCAAAAGGGTTCCGTCAAAGAGTATGAGCTTTTGGCAAAGCATGGAGGCGGCTATCTCGGTTTCATCTCTTGGTTCAAACAAATGGTAATTTCCATTAGACCATTTCATTTCTTCGTCTAATTTGTGGCTAATGCAACAATCCCTTTCGTATTAAACTTGTAGGCTAATTCAGAGTTAATGGACGCCGAATTAAGACAAGTCGCTAATGGTTTTGACTTTAAGGTCTGTTCATTTGAAAAATACGACATCAACAGGTATCGCTTTCGTACCTATGGCAAAGAGCTATCTATGGCCGACCGGAAGTCTACAAATTGTTGTGTCTCTGCTATCGGCTAAGGAGATACCGAGTATTATGGAAGAGTTGAAGCAATTTATGGACTTCAATTCTATGGTGCAAACCCACCAAACATCGTAGTCTTCAAATGTTATTGGTTCCAGCCGAAGGAGACTAGAAGGACTCATGAACACTTAGGGCTAGTGGAAATTAAACAAAGCACCCATTTGGATGTCCCCGATGTCTTTATTATGGCTCAACAGGCAACCCAAGTTTTCTATCTACCGTGGGCCTGTCAAAGTGATCCAAATCTCAATGGTTGGGATGTCGTTTATGAAGTGCCGCCACGTGTTAGACCACCTCCCCCAATGAAGAGGATTATGCACCTCACATTAACCCAGACACATATGAAGGAGAATTCTTCCAAGAAACATGTCTTTCCAAAAAAACATTTCAAGAACTGCTCTACTTCACCGCAGAAAATTGAAGTAGACAGCGACAGTGAACCCGACTTCACCCCTGAGCCAAAACAAGAAGAGCCTGAACTAGAAGAGGTTAATGCTGCGGATGACCTGTCAATGCTTGACCAATTACGTAAGGGTGGCATTCCACATGATGATGCATTTATTAATGATGATGATGAGCACGTCATTACCGATAGTGATGATGATGATGCATTTATTGATCCTGAAGCATTTATTGAACCCGATGATCCAGATTATTATTTGGTATTCAATTTTTTATGTTGTACTTGATTTATATAGTTACTTGTATGATTGTATGATTTATATATTTACTTGTATAATTTTTCTTACTTTGTATGATTGTTTCTTATACATAGTGCCATGGTCTTGATGTCCGTCCCCGTCGGCCCTCTCCCGCTTTATGATTCGGCTATGGTAAATTCTCTTTCATAACTATTTGTTGCATTTCACATTTATGACAATTATGGCCATCAAGTTGACATAGAGATATTTTAATCTAGGAGGTATGTGAACTGGAATTTGAAATCGACCCTCTTGTCAAGCAGTTAAATTTAGTTGAAAAAGAAAATGAGAATTTGAAATAAAAAATTAAAAGAATTGAAGAAGAGAAGATGATATTGGAGTTGTATGTTGTCGATGTCGTCGATGATCACATGATGAAGATGAATGCAATGCGCTTGAAGATGGATGCAATGCGCCTGGAGCTTAAGAACATTAGAAAATATGCCATTGATAATGAGGCTTGGTATCATTATGCCGTTGGATCAATTGTTACCTTAATTGCGATCTTCATCAAATTTGTTGTGACGAGGGTAAGTTTTCTCTAGTGTTTTGCTTTACAAATGGATACTTAGCTTATTTTCCTCCGGAATGGCATAATTACCCGATTTAGATAAAAATGAGCTATACTTAGCTTCTTCAGTTCATTTATGACATACTTAGCATACTTAGGTCAAAAATGGCATGATAATCTTTGTTACCTCCAAAATGATATAGACTTAGCTTATTTTCCTCGAAAATGACATGATAATCTTACTAAGCTCCAAAATGACCTATTTACCTAGCTTAGCTCTAAAATGACCTACACTTAGCATTTTTACCTAGCTTAGCAATAAAATGGCATTTTTACCTAGCTTAGCAATAAAATGGAATTTTTACCTACCTTAGGTAGAAGAAGAAGAACATAAAGATGAGGAGAGGAGAAAAAGAAAGAGAAGAAAAAAAATCTTCTTCTTCTTCTTCTAACTTTCTTCTTTCCCAATTTGCAGATTTGCTTTAGACGAGGAAGCTTGCGTTGATGGAGACTACTCTTCTCTTTATGCTTCCTTCTTGTTTTGATTTTGTAGGATGAACAATGTGAAACTTGCTACGTATATATGTATGTATGGATGAAACCATTGTATGCTTGTTGTTGGATATGTTGGCTAGCTATATGTGTTGCATATGGACTTTTGATTTGCTATGTATGTGTGTTGGATGATCATATCCATATGGCAGGGATATGATTTGGTATGTATATGTGTTGGTATGCTTGTCGAAAGTATTTTCATATGTGTGTGTGTATATATATATATATGTGAAATTGAATGTATTTAAGAAAAAAAATAGAAAAATAGGGGCTATACAGGCTCTACCATCCGCTGGCGAACGACAAAGAGCTTTGCTATCAGCCAGCAGACGGCAAATATGCCACGTGTCAGCTACCTGTGCAACGCGGGGCAATAAGCTAGCTATTTGGATGCTTTGCCGTCTGTTGGACAGCAAAGACCATTACATCTTTGCCGGAAATCAAATAGGCCAGCCCCCAGGTACTGCCACGTAGACCGCTATGTCGTCCGCTGGCAGACGACAAATATGCAAAGGTCTTTGCCGTTGGCCAGAAGACGAGAAATATGCAAAGGCCTTTGCTGTCTGCCAGCAGACGGCAAAGCACGCCATTGACCCACTAACGCCCTGTAGCTGGCACGTCTGCTGTCTAGGTCCTTTGCCGTCTGTTGGCGGATGGCAAAGGAAAAAGCCGCCCGAGAATAGCATGAGGCCAGGGTTGGTGAGGTCCAGCAGGAGCTCCAGGACGCAGTGAAGAAATGCAAGTTCGACTTATTAGGGGCGGCGACCGAGGTAGAGGCCCTCAAGAAGTGATGAGGACATCAATACAATTGTTACACCCACAGCCCCTGCTGCTATACATACTGGACCAATTACTAGAGCTCGTGCACGCCAACTAAATTACCAAGTACTTTCGTTTCTTGGTAATGATTCTAATGTTCATGAGAATATGATGCTGCCTAAATTGGATACATTTGTTTTGCTTACAAATGAAGGGCCTAGCTTGGAGAAGGATGAACATTGGAGCAAGAACAAGCATGGAGATGATGGCATGCGCAAGGGAAAAAAGAACGGAGTTACAAGTGATGATTTCAGGACTTTGAAGCCACCATAATGGGTGCATGAAGCCTTGGACGAAATATACAAGATGCCACTTCATAAATTTCGTCCCGAGGCTATTTTAGGTGCTGCGTCACCTTATTATTGGGCCAGGCCCATGTAATTTCGAAATACATAAGTATAGGCTATTTTTAGAGTCCGTATGTGTGGGGAAACAAGAGATAGGGTTGATTTCGGACCCCTCCACCAAGGGCCACGAAATTCCCCCCCTCTTCCTCCATATATACAGCCCTTAGGGCATCGTTTAGACTTTGGGGTTTTGTTTAGATTAAAAGTTCGCCATAGCTGCAACTTCGCGTACTTCGTTTGTGTTCAACGACCAGACAAAGGCGTCACAGAACCCCACCTTGATCAGTAAAGCTTTCATCTTATATTCGCAATATCCAGATTGCAATCTCAGTTTCTTGCTTGTTCTTCGTTTGCTCGCAGGAAACAGACCCTCGTGGTCAGGTTGAACGTGCTCCGGCGTGGTCAATAACCTCTCGGAGTTGGTTTAGCGATTGCTAAGGCGCGACGTCCTCACACGTTCGTAGTCGGATCGTCAAAGTCGACTTCCACCAAAGCGAAATCCACCATCTCACCGAAAGACGGGACACCTTTGCCTCTATCAAGTGGTATCAGATTTCCAGGTTGCTCGGTGAGATTTTACAGTTTTTCGTAGTTTAGATCGAGTCTGTTCTTCATACCTACAGTCCACGAAAAAGCCACAAAAAAAATTAGGGTTAGTTCATCATATCCGAACCAATCTGAGCCTTTGCATAATCTTTTTAGGGTTTTGCTTTGTTGAATTTGCGGTTGCATCGTCGTGTCTAGTTGCTGGTCTTAGAGTCTAGTCTTTTAGAGTTTCGAGTTCTGGTCATAAGTTGTCACGCCGCCGCCGCACCATCATCATCGCCCCTGCCATCTATCACCACCGCTCCGAATCCGTATCCATATACCACCACCAATCCGTGTCCATATACCACCACCGATCCATATCCATATACTACCACCGCTACCACCACCGCTGCCATATACCACCACCATATATCCACCACCAATCCGAGTTCCTTGCTTATTAGGGTTGTTTTCGAGATCCATCTAGTTTCCGATTCGTGTTTCCTTGCCGGAGTAGGTTTCGGAAAAAAAAAAGTCGGGTAGCCACGCTCCGTTTTGATGAGGACATCAATACAATTGTTACACCCACAGCCCCTGCTGCTATACATACTGGACCAATTACTAGAGCTCGTGCACGCCAACTAAATTACCAGGTACTTTCGTTTCTTGGTAATGATTCTAATGTTCATGAGAATATGATGCTGCCTAAATTGGATACATTTGTTTTGCTTACAAATGAAGGGCCTAGCTTGGAGAAGGATGAACATTGGAGCAAGAACAAGAATGGAGTTACAAGTGATGATTTCAGGACTTTGAAGCCACCATAATGGGTGCATGAAGCCTTGGACGAAATATAGAAGATGCCACTTCATAAATTTCGTCCCGAGGCTATTTTAGGTGCTGCGTCACCTTATTATTGGGCCAGGCCCATGTAATTTCGAAATACATAAGTATAGGCTATTTTTAGAGTCTGTATGTGTGGGGAAACAAGAGATAGGGTTGAGTTCGAACCCCTCCACCAAGGGCCACGAAATTCCCCCCTCTTCCTCCATATATACAGCCCTTAGGGCATCGTTTAGACTTTGGGTTTTGTTTAGATTAAAAGTTCGCCATAGCTGCAACTTCGCGTACTTCGTTTGTGTTCAACGACCAGACAAAGGCGTCACAGAACCCCACCTTGATCAATAAAGCTTTCATCTTATATTCGCAATATCCAGATTGCAATCTTAGTTTCTTGCTTGTTCTTCGTTTGCTCGCAGGAAACAGACCCTCGTGGTCAGGTTGATCGTGCTCCGGCGTGGTCAATAACCTCTCGGAGTTGGTTTAGCGATTGCTAAGGCGCGACGTCCACGCACGTTCGTAGTCGGATCGTCAAAGTCGACTGCCACCAAAGCGATATCCATCATCTCATCGAAAGACGGGACACCTTTGCCTCTATCAAGTGGTATCAGATTTCCAGGTTGCTCGGTGAGATTTTACAGTTTTTCGTAGTTTAGATCGAGTCTGTTCTTCATACCTACAGTCCACGAAAAAGCCACAAAAAAAAATTAGGGTTAGTTCATCATATCCGAACCAATCTGAGCCTTTGCATAATCTTTTTAGGGTTTTGCTTTGTTGAATTTGCGGTTGCATCGTCGTGTCTAGTTGCTGGTCTTAGAGTCTAGTCTTTTAGAGTTTCGAGTTCTGGTCATAAGTTGTCACGCCGCCGCCGCACCATTATCATCACCGCCTGCTGCTGGGTAAGAACTGGTAAGAATTTGAGATTTGCTTGACGGATTTGTGACACCCACCACCACCACTTGTTCGTAGTCTGTAGGATCATATTCTTGTGTGTTTCTATTGCTGCTAACCATGCCAGGATCACAAGCCGACGAGATTGACTGGGAGAATTTATCGAACAAGGAGCTTCATGATAAGTTTCAGCAAATGATGACTGAACAGGTGCAAGATGTGCTGAACAATTTTGAAGAGGCCATGGAGAAGATCACTGGCCTTGAGAAGACGTTCGAAACAAATCTCGATAACAAGTTTAATGAATTGCTCGCGCGTCTTCCACCACCACCACCCGCTGCACCTAACGCACCTCTCCAACAACAACAACAACGACTACCTCCACGTCGCGAAGCAGACCTCCGCCGAGCAAGCCGTGTTCCTCTTGCGTTTGGCCAAACTGTTGGTGCTACTGTTGATACTTCTGTGGCTCCTGCTGCTGATGCGGAGGAGGATGATTATGTGGGAGATTATGAGGATGAGGTTGATCAAAATCAACACTACGTGCAGCCACCTGTACCACCACCAGCAGGTCGACCTCAGGTATATATTCGTAATGGTAGGCCTGCACCACCACCTCAGGTACGAGATGATGTCCATATTCCTAAACTGAAATTGAATATTCCACCATTTGAGGGTAGATATGTTCCTGATATATATCTTACTTGGGAGTTAGAAACTGAACAACAATTTACATGTTTACAATATCCTGAGGAGAGACGAGTTGCTGCTGCTGTTTGTGCTTTCACTAGTTTTGCATGTGTATGGTGGTCTGAACATTGTAGATTATATCCTATTCCAACTACTTGGGCTGCTTTGAAAACTGCTATGCGTATGCGTTGGGTTCCACCATATTATCAACATGAATTGCTTCAAAAATTGCAGTGTTTAAGACAAGGGAAAAATTCTGTAGAAGAATATTATCAGGAATTACAAACTGGCATGATTAGATGTGGTATTGTTGAGGAGAATGAAGCTATGCTTGCACGTTTTCTGGGTGGATTAAATAGAGAGATTCAGACCATTCTAGACTATAAGGAGTATACTAATATCACTCGTTTATTCCATCTTGCTTGTAAAGCTGAACGTGAAGTGCAGGATCGACAAGCATTGGGGCGAACTAACTTTTCTGCAGGCCGACCTTCATCATGGACACCACGTGCATCTTCTACTTCAACTGCACCAGCACCTCCATCCGGTGCCACCTCCAGCCGTGATACAAGAAAACAGGCACAACCACCATTATCTTCCAAGAGCGCACCTGCGGGTCCTGCACAGCGTTCTTCTTCTTCCATGGCATCAACAGGGCACACAAGTGATATTATTTGTCGTCGTTGTAAGGGAGGAGGTCATTGTGCGAGGGAATGCAAATCTCCGCGTGTGATGATTGCTACCGCGGATGGTGGATATGAGTCCGCTAGTGACTATGATGAGGAGACATTGGCTCTTATTACACGTGAAGAACATGGTGGAGATGATTCTGATCATGAGACGCAATACATGGCTCCTGAAGACGCTGACAGGTATGAATGTTTAGTTGCTCAACGTGTTTTGAGTGTGCAGGTCACACAAGCTGAGCAAAATCAGAGGCACAATTTGTTCCATACCAAGGGAGTTGTGAAGGAACGTTCTATGCGCGTCATAATAGACGGAGGGAGCTGCAACAACTTGGCTAGCATGGAGATGGTGGAGAAGCTTTCTCTCACCACAAGACCACATCCACATCCTTACTACATCCAATGGTTCAACAACAGCGGCAAGGTTAAGGTAACACGTACTGTTCGTGTGCATTTTAGTATATCTACATATGCTGATTATGTTGATTGTGATGTGGTACCTATGCAAGCATGTTCCTTATTACTTGGTAGACCATGGCAATTTGATAAAAATTCTGTACACCATGGTAGAAACAATCACTATACTCTTGTTCATAAGGATAAAAATATTACTTTGCTTCCTATGACTCCTGATTCCATTTTGAAAGATGATATTAATAGAGCTAATAAAGCACAACAGGAGAAGAATAAGAGTGAAAATCAGATTGTGGCAAAAGAATTTGAGCAACAAATAAAGCCTAATAATAAACCATCTAGTGTTGCTTCTGAAATTAAATTGAAAAGTGCATGTTTATTTTCCACCAAATCTGATATTGATGAGCTAGATTTCAGCAAATCTGTTTGCTATGCTTTCGTGTGCAAAGAGGCATTATTTTCATTCGAGGACATGCCTTCCTCTTTGCCTCCTGCTGTCACTAACATTTTGCAGGAGTTCGCTGACGTTTTTCCACAAGACGTGCCACCGGGATTACCGCCTATTCGAGGGATTGAGCATCAGATTGACTTAATTCCCGGTGCTTCACTGCCAAACCGTGCACCATACCGTACCAATCCAGAGGAGACGAAGGAGATTATGCGTCAAGTACAAGAGCTTCTCGACAAAGGTTATATACGCGAATCCCTTAGTCCTTGTGCTGTTCCTATTATTCTAGTGCCGAAAAAGGATGGTACATCACGTATGTGTGTTGATTGTAGAGGCATTAATAATATTACTATTCGTTATCGTCATCCTATTCCTAGGCTAGTTGATATGCTTGATGAATTGAGTGGCTCTACAATATTCTCCAAAGTTGATTTGCGTAGTGGCTACCATCAAATTCGTATGAAATTGGGAGATGAATGGAAAACAGCATTTAAAACTAAGTTTGGATTATATGAGTGGTTAGTCATGCCTTTTGGGTTAACTAATGCACCTAGTACTTTCATGAGATTAATGAACGAAGTTTTACGTGCTTTCATTGGACGATTTGTGGTAGTTTACTTTGATGACATATTGATTTATAGCAGATCTTTGGAAGAACATTTGGAACATTTACGTGCTGTTTTTATTGCTCTACGTGATGCACGTTTGTTTGGTAACCTTGGGAAGTGCACCTTTTGCACCGACTGAGTATCTTTTCTTGGCTATGTTGTTACTCCACAGGGAATTGAAGTTGATAAAGCCAAGATTGAAGCTATTGAGAGTTGGCCGCAGCCCAAAACGGTCACACAAGTGAGGAGTTTTCTTGGCCTCGCTGGATTCTATAGGCGTTTTGTGAGAGATTTCAGCACCATTGCTGCACCTCTCAATGAGCTTACAAAGAAAGATGTGCCTTTTCTTTGGGGTACTGCACAGGAAGAAGCCTTCACGGTATTGAAAGATAAGTTGACACATGCTCCTTTACTCCAACTTCCTGATTTTAATAAGACTTTTGAGCTTGAATGTGATGCTAGTGGAATTGGATTAGGAGGTGTGTTATGACAAGATGGCAAACCTGTTGCATACTTTTCTGAAAAATTGAGTGGGCCTAGTCTGAATTATTCTACTTATGATAAAGAATTATATGCTCGTGTTCGGACTTTAGAAACATGGCAACATTATTTATGGCCCAAAGAATTTGTTATACATTCTGATCATGAATCATTGAAACATATTAAAAGTCAAGCTAAACTGAATCGTAGACATGCTAAATGGGTTGAATTCATTGAGACTTTTCCTTATGTGATTAAACACAAGAAGGGAAAAGAAAATGTTATTGCTGATGCTTTGTCTCGTCGCTATACTATGCTTTCACAACTTGACTTCAAAATATTTGGTTTGGAGACCATCAAAGATCAATATGTGCATGATGCTGATTTTAAAGATGTAATGCATAATTGTAAAGAAGGAAGAATGTGGAACAAGTTTGTTGTTAACGATGGATTTGTGTTTCGTGCTAACAAGCTATGCATTCCAGCTAGCTCCGTTCGTCTTTTGTTGTTGCAGGAGGCGCATGGAGGAGGATTAATGGGACACTTTGGCGTGAAGAAGACGGAGGACGTACTTGCTACACATTTCTTTTGGCCAAAGATGAGACGGGATGTTGAGCGTTTTATTGCTCGCTGCACTACATGTCAAAAAGCTAAGTCACGCCTCAATCCTCATGGTTTATATATGCCTTTGCCTGTACCTAGTGTTCCTTGGGAGGATATATCTATGGACTTTGTTTTAGGTTTACCTCGGACAAAGAAGGGGAGGGATAGCATATTTGTTGTCGTGGATAGATTCTCGAAAATGGCACACTTTATACCATGTCATAAAAGTGATGATGCTGTTAATGTTGCTGATTTGTTCTTTCGTGAAATTATTCGCTTGCATGGTGTGCCAAATACTATTGTTTCAGATCGTGATACTAAATTTCTTAGCCACTTTTGGAGATGTTTATGGGCTAAGTTGGGGACTAAACTGCTTTTTAGTACTACTTGTCACCCCCAAACTGATGGCCAAACTGAAGTAGTCAATAGAACATTGTCTACTATGCTTAGGGCTGTTTTGAAGAGTAATAAGAAAATGTGGGAGGAATGCTTGCCTCATATTGAATTTGCTTATAATCATTCATTGCATTCTACTACTAAGATGTGCCCTTTTGAAGTTGTGTATGGTTTCCTACCTCGTGCACCTATTGATTTGTTGCCTCTTCCATCTTCGGAGAAGGTTAATTTTGATGCTAAACAACGTGCTGAATTGATTTTAAAAATGCATGAGTTAACTAAGGAAAACATTGAGCGTATGAATGCTAAATATAAACTTGCTGGAGATAAGGGTAGAAAACATGTTGTGTTTGCACCTGGAGATCTTGTTTGGTTACATTTGCGTAAGGATAGATTTCCTGATTTGCGCAAATCAAAGCTCATGCCACGGGCTGATGGTCCCTTTAAGGTGTGAGAGAAAATAAATGATAATGCATATAAACTTGAGCTGCCTGAAGATTTTGGGGTTAGTCCCACTTTTAACATTGCAGATTTGAAGCCTTATTTGGGTGAGGAAGATGAGTTTCCGTCGAGGACGACTTCATTTCAAGAAGGGGAGGATGATGAGGACATCAATACCATTGTTACACCCAAAGGCCCTGCTGCTATACATACTGGACCAATTACTAGAGCTCGCGCACGCCAACTAAATTACCAGGTACTTTCGTTTCTTGGTAATGATTCTAATGTTCATGAGAATATGATGCTGCCTAAATTGGATACATTTGTTTTGCTTACAAATGAAGGGCCTAGCTTGGAGAAGGATGAACATTGGAGCAAGAACAAGCATGGAGATGATGGCATGCGCAAGGGGAACAAGAACGGAGTTACAAGTGATGATTTCAGGACTTTGAAGCCAGCATAATGGGTGCATGAAGCCTTGGACGAAATATACAAGATGCCACTTCATAAATTTCGTCCCGAGGCTATTTTAGGTGCTGCGTCACCTTATTATTGGGCCAGGCCCATGTAATTTCGAAATACATAAGTATAGGCTATTTTTAGAGTCCGTATGTGTGGGGAAACAAGAGATAGGGTTGATTTCGGACCCCTCCACCAAGGGCCACGAAATTCCCCCCCTCTTCCTCCCTATATACAGCCCTTAGGGCATCGTTTAGACTTTGGGTTTTGTTTAGATTAAAAGTTCGCCATAGCTGCAACTTCGCGTACTTCGTTTGTGTTCAACGACCAGACAAAGGCGTCACAGAACCCCACCTTGATCAATAAAGCTTTCATCTTATATTCGCAATATCCAGATTGCAATCTTAGTTTCTTGCTTGTTCTTCGTTTGCTCGTAGGAAACAGACCCTCGTGGTCAGGTTGATCGTGCTCCGGCGTGGTCAATAACCTCTCGGAGTTGGTTTAGCGATTGCTAAGGCGCGACGTCCTCGCACGTTCGTAGTCGGATCGTCAAAGTCGACTTCCACCAAAGCGAAATCCACCATCTCATCGAAAGACGGGACACCTTTGCCTCTATCAAGATGATGAGGACATCAATACAATTGTTACACCCACAGCCCCTGCTGCTATACATACTGGACCAATTACTAGAGCTCGTGCACGCCAACTAAATTACCAGGTACTTTCGTTTCTTGGTAATGATTCTAATGTTCATGAGAATATGATGCTGCCTAAATTGGATACATTTGTTTTGCTTACAAATGAAGGGCCTAGCTTGGAGAAGGATGAACATTGGAGCAAGAACAAGCATGGAGATGATGGCATGCGCAAGGGAAATAAGAACGAAGTTACAAGTGATGATTTCAGGACTTTGAAGCCACCATAATGGGTGCATGAAGCCTTGGACGAAATATACAAGATGCCACTTCATAAATTTCGTCCCGAGGCTATTTTAGGTGCTGCGTCACCTTATTATTGGGCCAGGCCCATGTAATTTCGAAATACATAAGTATAGGCTATTTTTAGAGTCCGTATGTGTGGGGAAACAAGAGATAGGGTTGATTTCGGACCCCTCCACCAAGGGCCACGAAATTCCCCCCCTCTTCCTCCATATATACAGCCCTTAGGGCATCGTTTAGACTTTGGGGTTTTGTTTAGATTAAAAGTTCGCCATAGCTGCAACTTCGCGTACTTCGTTTGTGTTCAACGACCAGACAAAGGCGTCACAGAACCCCACCTTGATCAATAAAGCTTTCATCTTATATTCACAATATCCAGATTGCAATCTCAGTTTCTTGCTTGTTCTTCGTTTGCTCGCAGGAAACAGACCCTCGTGGTCAGGTTGAACGTGCTCCGGCGTGGTCAATAACCTCTCGGAGTTGGTTTAGCGATTGCTAAGGCGCGACGTCCTCACACGTTCGTAGTCGGATCGTCAAAGTCGACTTCCACCAAAGCGAAATCCACCATCTCATCGAAAGACGGGACACCTTTGCCTCTATCAAGAAGGCACTGGCCGAGGACGAGGAGAGAGCGATAAAGGAAAAAGGCGCCCGAGAAAAGCATGATGCCAGGGTTGGTGAGGTCCAGCAGGAGCTCCAGGACATAGTGAAGAAATGCGAGTCCTTGGAGCGACAGAATGCGGACCAAGAGTCCGAACTCGCTAAGGCCCGCCAAAGCGCACAAGGGGCCCGGGCCGAAGCGCAAGGCGCCCTTCGGGAGATCCAAGAGACCAAGAAGATCGCGGCGGGTAATGCTTTTATTATGCAAAGCAAGTATCTGAGCCAGAGGTATCTCTTACTGACCCAGATTTGGAGTTCTCCAGGGGCGTTTGTGGATTTGCCGCGCAGTGTTTCCGACGCTGCGGAATTCTTCCGGGCCGAAGAGGGGAGCTCAATGGAGAAGCTGTTCTGGTCGCAATACCTTGCACCTGAACATCCAGTGCCCTTTAGCGACCAACTAAAATAGTTGGTCGAGCTGCATAGGGTGGCCGAACTAGCCATGAAGGATTTAATAATCCGGCTGTGGCCTGTAGAAGCTATACCCGGCAGCTACTTTGGCCTTGTGAAGCGGCTGGTCAATGCCTGCCCGCGGCTTGATGCCGTCAAGCTGTCGGTCTGCATAGAAGGTGCGCGGATGGCCTTCGCTCGCGTCAAGATACAATGGGCGAAGATGGATGCTGTCAAGCTCGCGACCGAAGGACCACCCGTGGGCAAGGAGCACCGCACGCCCGAGCGATATTTTGAAGATGTTCTGAAGGGATCCCGCATTGTGGCGGAGCAATGTGCTAAAGAAATTATTTTTGAATGAATACATTCATGTAATCCCGCCTTGTATGATGAAAACAAGGCTTAATATGTAATATAATGCTTTGCTGTTTTGTTTATTAAAAATTTTACCTCCTGTGCGGCCGTTTCATCAAATATGAGAGTTGTCCAGTCATCGGCTTCAACCCTCACGTAGGTAGTACAGGGGTGTTCGGGATGAATCTAAACACTCTTTATCCAAGAGTTTGGTCCTTAAAGGAGGTGTTTAGCGCAATGAACCAGGCAATCCGACTATGTGGCTTTATTACCCTCACTTAGCCATAGGAGTTTGACAATGAAAATATAGGCACATCCTTTAGTATCTAGACTAGGGTGTTGTAAACACCTGATCGGATAAGAACCGATTCATCGCGTAATGCGGGTAAAATCGCTAAAGAGTTGAAACCTCCGAAGAGCTGACCGGCTCACGCCGCATCATGATAGTCAGTTTTTGGCTTTCTCTACTGAGGTGCTCATCCGGATAAACTAGGACACAATCGCAGTAGTTCTCCCTTTACTACCCTAGCCGATATAGCAGAACGTAAGGTAGTAAGCACACGAGCCGGGTAACCCAACTATTGACCAAAGACATGATTCGAAGCCAATGCATATAATGCTAAATTCGGGGTGCCGAACTATACTGTAAAAGTGTTCGGACTTGTTGCCATAGTGTGGGGTGCAATAAAGCCCCTGGCGGATTACGGCGTACCAAGATGTACGGATGCAAATTAAAATAGCGAAAATAAAAATAAAGAAGAAGCTAGTGCCACATATGTTGGGACGCGAACTGTTTCCATTATAATTTTAATTAATACGTCAGAGCGTACTTGAACAAAAAGTGCGAGAAGCAACAGTGGCTATTTAACATGCCAAGACCAAGGAGGAGGTGCATACGGGTCCAGAAAACAGGTAGAGTGATCGCCAAGAAGGACATCTAGATATTCCCCCGCACGTATGTGCTACTTTCCACCTTGGTGTGTCCGTCCTTCGAAAGGACCGATTATGAGGCCGGTGAGACGGGCCTGCGGAAAGGAAACCTAAAGAGGAAAAAAGAAAAAGTGAAAGTATGTGTGTCTATGTGTGTCCAGGGGAGGTCGAGCCTTATTATGGATCACAATCTAGTTATGCCTCCGTCTATGCCCATGGTATTTTGAGTGCGTAGTTATGTACGCGCGGCACGAACGCCGCCACTTGGTGTGGTCTGGGATGGAGGCCGAATTGCTAGTTGAGCTCTTGACGAGCTGGGCTGTCCTGGCGCATGGTAGTCCAGACTCGTTTGACAGTGTTCGGGAGTATGGCTACCGAATTAAGGTTCTGCTTGCGGAGGCCGCTCTGTACTTCTGCTGCCAGGGCAGCGTTGTGTTCCTCGGTATAGAGGGAGCGCTCCATATTTCCATTGACTGTTATGACACCACGTGTTCCGGGCATCTTGAGCTTGAGATAAGCATAGTGCAGCACCGCATTGAATCGGGCAAACACAGTTCATCCGAGCAGTGTGTGATAGCCACTTCGGAAGGGGACGCTATCGAAGATTAACTCCTCGCATCAGAAGTTGTCCGGAGATCCGAAGATGACCTCCAATGTGATTGAGCCTGAGCAACGGGCCTCTACACCTGGTATAACTCCTTTAAAGGTAGTGTTGGTGGGCTTGATCCTTGATGGATCGATGCCCATTTTGCCCACTGTATCCTGGTAAAACAGGTTGAGGCTGCTGCCGCCGTCCATGAGGACTCATGTGAGGTGAAATCCATCAATTATTGGGTCGAGGACCAGTGCAGATGACCCACCATGACGGATACTGGTCGGATGATCCCTATGATCGAAAGTGATCGGTCATGACGAGCATGGGTTGAAATTTGGGGCGACTAGCTCTATCGCACTGACGCCCCTGAGCACGCGTTTGTGCTCCCTCTTGAGGATATGGGTGGCGTATATCATGTTCACCTTTTTGATTTGAGGGGGAAACTTCTTCTGTCCCCCTATGTCTGGTGGACGGGGCTCCTCGTCGTCATTCTCGCTTTGCGACCCCTTCTCCTTGTCTTCGGCATTTAACTTGCCAGCCTGTTTGAAGACCCAACAACTCATGTGCGTATGATTGGCTGGTTTATTAGGGGTGCCATGGATCTGACATGAGCGATCGAGTATGTGGTCCAGGCTGGAAGGGCCCTGATTATTTCTTTATATGGTTTCTTCCGTTGACCGGACTTGGAGCCACTGAATCCGGCGTTGACCGTCGTGTCACCGCTATTATCACCATTGCTTCGACATTTATGTCTGTTGCGTCGGGGCTTGCCGTTGCTATTTCTGGCTTCCAAAGTGCCAGGTTTGCTTGTATTGTTATTACTACGGGCTAGCCAACTATCTTTGCCCATGCAAAAGCGGGTCATGAGTGCCGTGAGGGCTTCCATGGACTTCGACTTTTCTTGGCCGAGGTGTCGGGCGAGCCATTCGTCCTGGATGCTATGTTTAAATGCCACTAGGGCTTCAGCGTCCGGATAGTCGACTATCTGGTTCTTTTTGGTTAAGAATCTAGTCCAGAATTTCCTGGCTAACTCCCCGGGTTGTTGGATTATGTGACTTAAGTTGTCGGCATCCGGAGGTCGAACATATGTACCTTGGAAGCTGTCAAGGAAGGCTTCTTCCAAGTCCTCCTAGCTGCCAATGGAGTTTTTAGGCAGGCTGTTCAGCCAGTGTCGGGCTGTCCCCTTGAGTTTTAGGGGGGGGGGGGTATTTGATGGCATGAAGATCATTGTCATGCGCCATGTGAATATGGAGGATAAAGTCTTCAATCCATACCACAGGATATGTGGTTCCATCATATGATTCGATATTCACGAGTTTGAACCCTTCTGGGAATTCATGTTCCATTACTTCATCAGTGAAGCAGAGGGGGTGTGCGGCGCCTCTATATCGGGCCAGGCCACGACGTATTTCGAATGGAGTCCATCTGTGATTTTTGGCTCAGACATAGCTGTGCTTGCCATGTTCAGCTCGATAGCCGTCGTCGCGCGTCGGGGCACGCCCCCGTGATCCATAGATTGATCTGGCCGGACCTGCTTTATTCTTTAGGCCCTGCCGGAGATCATATGTGTATCCCTGAGTAGTTTTGTCTCTGTCTTTACGGCGAGGTGGTATAGGCTGGTGTTCGGCTTGGGTTGCCGCTTTGTCCCGACCACGTGGTGGTCGGTCAGCCGCATTCTGCATTGATGGCATGGGCTCCAACGCTGTGTCATCGAATTTAGGTAGTAATTTGCGCTTCGGGTAACTTTTGAGTAGTCGCTTGAGGCCGTAGTCCTCGGCTTCCAGGACATTAGTCCATCTGTCAATTGAGCAGGTCTTGATCAGCTTGAAGCGGTTGCTGCTTCTTTTTCAGGCTCCTTGCAGTGGCTATTAGCCGGCGCTTGAAGCGCTCCTGCTCGAGAGGTTCCTTAGGCATGATAAGATCCTCGTTGCAGAGGTTCACCACATCCTTAGAGAGTGGAAGATAACTGTTGTCCTCCGAGTCTTCGTGCGCGGCCTGCTCATCAGGGCTGACTCGCCCATGTTCCCGTTCATCTTGTTCGGAAGTTGCCTGAACGGGGTCTTCATTGTCTTTGGCGTCGTCTGGAGTGTTATCTTCTCCTGTGCCGGTGTTGCTGTCTTTGCTACGGCGTGATTTAGAGCAGCGCTGCTGACGCCGATGTTTTGGTTGTTTCTCAGGAGGTTTATCCTCAACTGGATCTTCCTTGTCATCGCCACTATTCTCTTTTGGTGCATCTACCATGTATACATCGTATGAGGAGGTGGCCGTCCCTCGTTCGGTGAACGGTGGGTTTTCGGCCTGCTCCTCTCCAGCATCGTCGTCCATACCGTCGATGTCTTCAGAGCCATAATCGAGCATGTTCATTAAGTCTTCGACAGTGGCTATTAAGTGGGTGGGGGTGGGAAGCGGAAATCTCCGACGTCAGCCCCCAGTTCAAACCAGATATAATTCGGCTGAGAGTCCCCCGCTAAGGAGAGTGTTTTTAATGAGTTTAGCACGTCGCCTAAAGGAGAGTGCCAAAAGATGTCCGGGAGCTGAATATAACACCCACAATGCGGCTATATCTCCCATGTGTCGGGGCATGACTTAGAGGCATAGCTGCATGGTAGGCATGTCGCAAGAGGGGTAATCCGTACACATCCCATGTACTGAATAAGAAAGGGATAAAGAGTCGGCTTACAATCGCCACTTCACACAATACATAAATAATCCATACATCATCCACGGTACAATGAAAGGTCCGACTATGGAACCAAAATAAAGAAAGACAACCCCAAATGCTAGATCCCCGATCGTCCCAACCGGGCTCCTCTACTGATCATCCGGAAAAGAAACATAGTAACGGCCCGAATCCTCGTCGAACTCCCACTTGAGTTCGGTAGCATCCCCTGCACTGGCATCATCGGCACCTGCATCTGTTCGGAAGTAACCGTGCAACAATCTCACACCCGCGAGATCAAGACTATTTAAGCTTAAGGGTAGGAAAGGGTAGTGAGGTGGAGCTGCAGCAAAGCACTAAGCATATATGGTGGCTAACTTACGCAAAAGAGAGCGAGAAGAGAAGCAACGCACGGTCGAGAAGCTAATAAAGATCAAGAAGTGATCCTGAAGCTACTTACGCTCAAGCATAACACAAGGGCATGTTCACTTCCAGGACTCTGCCGAAAAGAGACCATCACGGCTACACACGCGGTTGATTCATTTTAATTAAGTTATGTATCAAGTTCTCTACAACCGGATATTAACAAATTCCCATCTTCCCATAACCGCGGGCACGGCTCTCGAAAGTTTATACCCTGCAGGGGTGTCCCAACTTAGCCCACCACAAGCTCTCACGGTCAACGAAGGATATTCCTTCTCCCGGAAGACCTGATCAGTCTCGGAATCCCGGTTACAAGACATTTCGACAATGGTAAAACAAGACCAGCAAAGCCACCCGATGTGCCGAGAAATCCCGATAGGAGTCTCACGTATCTCGTTCTCAGGACAACACCAGATGAGACAGGCTACGAGTAAAACCAACCCTCGAGTTTCCCCGAGGTGACCTCGCAGGCGGCTCGGTTCGGACCAACACTCAGAGGAGCACTGGCCCGGGGGTTTAAAATAAAGATGACCCTTGAGTCTGCAGAACCCAAGGGAAACGTATATGGTGGTAGGTAGGCAAATGGTAGAACCCAGCTTGGGCCTTGCTGGAGGATTTTTATTCAAAGCGAACTGTCCGGGGGTTCCCATAACACCCAACCGCGCAAGGAACACAAAATCAAGGAACATAACACCGGTATGACGGAAACTAGGGCGGCAAGAGTGGAACAAAACACCAGGCAAAAGGCCGAGCCTTCCACCCTTTACCAAGTATATAGATGCATTAAAGTGAATAAGATATAATAATGATATCCCAACTAATATCCATGTTCCAACATGGAACAAACTTCATCTTCACCTACAAGTAGCAACGCTATAAGAGGGGCTGAGCAAAAGCGGTAACATAGCCAAACAACGGTTTTCTAGGAAGGTGGGTTAGAGGCTTGACATGGCAATATGGGGGGCATGATATAGCAAGTGGTAGGTAACGCAGCATAGCAATAGAGCAAGCAACTAGCAAGCAAAGATAGAAGTGATTTCGAGGGTATGGTCATGTTGCCTGCAAAGTTCTAAGATTTGTCGAAAGCTTGATCCTCGTGAGCGTACTCAACAGGTTCCTCAGTCACGTACTCGTCTCCCGGCTCTAGCCAAAGAAAGAACACAAGCAAAGGACTAACAATCAATGACGGCGCAATGCACAAACAACATGATGCAAAACATGGCATGATATGCAAGACATGATATGCAATGCATATGCGTGCTCCGGAAGAGAAAGAATGATCAAGGCATCAAATTGGCAAACCAAGTGTGCCTCTAGAAAGATGATATGATTTCGGTTGAAATCGATATAAAGATCACCGGAATCGGATGCACGGTTTGCAAATGGCAAGCAAAACAAGGATCGTGCAAAACTGTAATTAACAGCACGATGCTACTTAGCATGCAACAAGAAACTAATCTACTGCACTCCAACATAGTAACAAAGCATATGGCAGTGATGTACTCAAGATGTTGGACAAAACGTGAACACTGAGCTACGGCTAAATCACACAAGAGCAGGTTCAAACAAGCATTGCAAAAGTGCAAAAGATATCAGCTTCACAGACTTAGTGAAAATACTAACATGCAAAAAAATAACATCAGGAAGCAATGTTTAGAGCTAGCAAACAACATGCTACAGGAACATATCATAGCAGAAAGAGGCATGGCATGAACCTACTAAAATCATAGATCAAAAGTCCCTTACTGATCATGAGCCAAAAAGGCACAGAAGATATGATGGCACCCATGTAAACATAGCAAGGTTTGTTAGCAGTTTCAGACTTAGCAGAAATTAGAGCATGTCATAAACAATATTATGAAGGCAACTTTGCGAGCTCAAATCACGCACCACAAAGCATTGCATGACAAAACAAGCATACCAACAGCTAGATGACATGCACCTGAAGCTAACCATGGCAAGAGCAAGTTCATAGCATGCATGGATCACTAGCAACCACCATGGCAAAATTGTTTAACATGTCAACAATCTACCAGGAACATTTTATAGCAAAAGTAGAGCAAGAACAAGACATTCTAGGGCACTCCATAATCGCAAAAGGGGAATGGATGGATAGATAATAACCATATGTTCAAAACATCCTTACTGAGGTAACTCAAAATAAGCATGGATATCACTGTAGCATCAAGTTTACATGGCATAAAAATAACAGCAGGCACAAGACTTAGCAAAATCCTAAGTCCCTGAAAACAGCAACACCACGAAGGCTACTTTGCATGCTTGTGCTAGTCACCACATTGATCACAAAAATACAAGACAATCACCCCTGTAAATATGGCATGACATGGTTCAAAACACATGTAGAGCTCATGCCCGTATGATGCACACATCAAATGGAACAAAAATGACAAATCACAATAAACTGATAAGTAGCAGTAGTAAACATTTTATAGCACTCTTGCATCAATGATTAGGTCATCAAGATGAACTCAAACAAGCATGCCACAATGGAATGAAATGATGAGCATCTCACGGTGAACATTCTAATATATCATATGCATGAAACGGAGCTACGTTCATGGAGATATGAGGCAATGAACAGGGCCTCAAAATATCACAGGGGAAAGACTTGGTGGAAAAAATCAACTCCGAAATCCCAGATCTAGGGTTCGGGCATGAATGTCGAGGTTCGTCGGGGTTCGCAGGAGATGGAGGTCGCCGTGGCCGGAGATGTTGGGGAAGACGGCCGGATCCGGCGAAGCTTGGGGAGGAGGAGCCCGACGACGTGGATCAGGGGAGGTGGCGCCGGTGAGCTTCGGCGGCACGCGTGGGACGAGGAGGATATGGCGGCGGGTGGCGCGACGCCGGCGGGAGGACGGCGGGCGGCGACCGGCGAGGACATGGGGCGGCGGAGCGGCGCTGGGTCTCAGGTGGCGGGCGGCGGCCGGCGTGTGGGCTCGCGCGGGCCTGACTCGGGCCCCGCGGGCCACCGCGGCGGTGGGCGGCAGAGAGGGCACGTGGCGGCTCCTGGTTGGCTGAGGGGGCGGCAGACGCGTACGGCCAGCGGCGGACGTGTCCGGCGGCGCGGAGGGGTTGGATCTAGGGTTTCGGGACCCGAATTTTAAAGGAGGGGTGCACATATTTATAGGTAGGAGGAGGTAGGAGTGTCCAAATGAGGTGTAGTTTTCGCCCACATGATCGTGGTCCGACGACGGAGGACATAGAAGTGGTTTGGATGGGGTTTTGGGCCATTTTGGAGGGGTGTTGGCCTGCAACACACAAGAGGCCTTTGCGGTTACCCTGTTAGAGCATCAAATGGACTCCAAATGGAACGAAATTTGACAGGCGGTCTACCTGTGGTGTACCAAGGCCACTTGACAAATCTCGGTCCATACCGAGAATGTTTAACACCCGCTCATGAAAAGAGACAAGAGGGGTGCGCCGGTGCTTGTGGGAGTGTCGGATTGCGAAACGGACAACGGGGAAAATGCTCGGATGCATGAGATGAACACGAATGCAAATGCGATGCACATGATGACATGATATGAAATGCATGACATGAACAAAATGCAAAACGAAGACAAAACCCAACCACGAAGGGAAATCTCATAACTTAAAGCCGGAAATGGCAAGAGTCAGAGTTACAAATATGACAAGTTACACCGGGGTGTTACAACACTCCACCACTACGAGAGGATCTCGTCCCGAGATGATGAGGACATCAATACCATTGTTACACCCACAGCCCCTACTACTACATATACGGGACCAATTACTAGAGCTCGCGCACGCCAATTAAATTATCAGGTACTTTCGTTTCTTGGTAATGATTCTAATGTTCATGAGAATATGATGTTGCCTAAATTGGATACGATTGTTTTGCTTACAAATGAAGGGCCTAGCTTGGAGAAGGATGAACATTGGAGCAAGAACAAGCATAGAGATGATGCCATGCGCAAGGGGAACAAGAACGGAGTTACAAGTGATGATTTCAGGACTTTGAAGCCACCATAATGGGTGCATGAAGCCTTGGACGAAATATACAAGATGCCACTTCATAAATTTCATCCCGAGGCTATTATAGGTGCTGTGTCACCTTTTTATTGGGCCAGGCCCATGTAATTTCGAAATACATAAGTATAGGCTATTTCTAGAGTCCGTATGTGTGGGGAAACAAGAGATAGGGTTGATTTCGGACCCCTCCACCAAGGGCCACGAAATTCCCCCTCTCTTCCTCCATATATACAGCCCTTAGGGCACCGCTTAGACTTTGGGTTTTGTTTAGATTAAAAGTTCGCCATAGTTGCAACTTCGCGTACTTCGTTTGTGTTCAACGACCAGACAAAGGCGTCACAAAACCCCACCTTGATCAATAAAGCTTCCATCTTATATTCGCAATATCCAGATTGCAATCTTAGTTTCTTGCTTGTTCTTCGTTTGCTCGCAGGAAACAGACCCTCGTGGTCAGGTTGATCGTGCTCCGGCGTGGTCAATAACCTCTCGGAGTTGGTTTAGCGATTGCTAAGGCGCGACGTCCTCGCACGTTCGTAGTCGGATCGTCAAAGTCGACTTCCACCAAAGCGATATCCATCATCTCATCGAAAGTCGGCTCGTTAAACTTGTTATCGAGCTTTGTTTCGAACGTCTTCTCAAGGCCAGTGATCTTCTCCATGGCCTCTTCAAAATATTACTTTGCTTCCTATGACTCCTGATTCCATTTTGAAAGATAATATTAATAGAGCTAATAAAGCAAAACAGGAGAAGAATAAGAGTGAAAATCAGATTGTGGCAAAAGAATTTGAGCAACAAATGCAACCTAATAATAAACCATCTAGTGTTGCTTCTGAAATTAAATTGAAAAGTGCATGTTTATTTGCCACCAAATCTGATATTGATGAGCTAGATTTCAGCAAATCTGTTTGCTATGCTTTTGTGTGCAAAGAGGCATTATTTTCATTCGAGGACGTGCCTTCCTCTTTGCCTCCTGCTATCACTAACATTTTGCAGGAGTTCGCTGACGTCTTTCCACAAGACGTGCCACCGGGATTACCGCCTATTCGAGGGATTGAGCATCAGATTGACTTAATTCCCGGTGCTTCACTGCCAAACCGTGCACCATACCGTACCAATCCAGAGGAGACGAAGGAGATTATGCGTCAAGTACAAGAGCTTCTCGACAAAGGTTATATACGCGAATCCCTTAGTCCTTGTGTTGTTCCTATTATTCTAGTGCCGAAAAAGGATGGTACATCATGTATGTGTGTTGATTGTAGAGGCATTAATAATATTACTATTCGTTATCGTCATCCTATTCCTAGGCTAGATGATATGCTTGATGAATTGAGTGGCTCTACAATATTCTCCAAAGTTGATTTGCGTAGTGGATACCATCAAATTCGTATGAAATTGGGAGATGAATGGAAAACAGCATTTAAAACTAAGTTTGGATTATATGAGTGGTTAGTCATGCCTTTTGGGTTAACTAATGCACCTAGTACTTTCATGAGATTAATGAACGAAGTTTTACGTGCTTTCATTGGACGATTTGTGGTAGTTTACTTTGATGACATATTGATTTATAGCAGATCTTTGGAAGAACATTTGGAACATTTACGTGCTGTTTTTATTGCTCTACGTGATGCACGTTTGTTCGGTAACCTTGGGAAGTGCACCTTTTGCACCGACTGAGTATCTTTTCTTGGCTATGTTGTTACTCCACAGGGAATTGAAGTTGATAAAGCCAAGATTGAAGCTATTGAGAGTTGGCCGCAGCCCAAAACAGTCACACAAGTGAGGAGTTTTCTTGGCCTCGCTGGATTCTATAGGCGTTTTGTGAGAGATTTCAGCACCATTGCTGCTCCTCTCAATGAGCTTACAAAGAAAGATGTGTCTTTCCTTTGGGGTACTGCACAGGAAGAAGCCTTCACGGTATTGAAAGATAAGTTGACACATGCTCCTTTACTCTAACTTCCTGATTTTAATAAGACTTTTGAGCTTGAATGTGATGCTAGTGGAATTGGATTAGGAGGTGTGTTATTACAAGATGGCAAACCCGTTGCATACTTTTCTGAAAAATTGAGTGGGCCTAGTCTGAATTATTCTACTTATGATAAAGAATTATATGCTCTTGTTCGGACTTTAGAAACATGGCAACATTATTTATGGCCCAAAGAATTTGTTATACATTCTGATCATGAATCTTTGAAACATATTAAAAGTCAAGCTAAACTGAATCGTAGACATGCTAAATGGGTTGAATTCATTGAGACTTTCCCTTATGTCATTAAACACAAGAAGGGAAAAGAAAATGTTATTGCTGATCCTTTTTCTCGTCGCTATATTATGCTTTCACAACTTGACTTCAAAATATTTGGTTTGGAGACCATCAAAGATCAATATGTGCATGATGCTGATTTTAAAGATGTAATGCAGAATTGTAAAGAAGGAAGAATGTGGAACACGTTTGTCGTTAACGATGGATTTGTGTTTCGTGTTAACAAGCTATGCATTCCAGCTAGCTCCGTTCGTCTTTTGTTGTTGCAGGAGGCGCATGGAGGAGGATTAATGGGACACTTTGGCGTGAAAAAGATGGAGGACGTACTTGCTACACATTTCTTTTGGCCAAAGATGAGACGGGATGTTGAGCGTTTTATTGCTCGATGCACTACATGTCAAAAAGCTAAGTCATGACTCAATCCTCATGGTTTATATATGCCTTTGCCTGTACCTAGTGTTCCTTGGGAGGATATATCTATGGAATTTGTTTTAGGTTTACCTCGAACAAAGAAGGGGAAAGATAGCATATTTGTTGTCGTGGCTAGATTCTCGAAAATGGCACACTTTATACCATGTCATAAAAGCGATGATGCTGTTAATGTTGCTGATTTGTTCTTTCGTGAAATTATTCGCTTGCAAGGTGTGCCAAATACTATTTTTTCAGATCGTGATACTAAATTTCTTAGTCACTTTTGGAGATGTTTATGGGCTAAGTTGGGGACTAAACTGCTTTTTAGTACTAGTCACCCCAAACTGATGGACAAACTGAAGTAGTCAATAGAACGTTGTCTACTATGCTTAGGGCTGTTTTGAAGAATAATAAGAAAATGTGGGAGGAATGCTTGCCTCATATTGAATTTCCTTATAATCGTTCATTGCATTCTACTACTAAGATGTGCCCTTTTGAAGTTGTGTATGGTTTCCTACCTCGTGCACCTATTGATTTGTTGCCTCTTCCATCTTCGGAGAAGGTTAATTTTGATGCTAAACAACGTGCTGAATTGATTTTAAAAATGCATGAGTTAACTAAGAAAAACATTGAGCGTATGAATGCTAAATATAAACTTGCTGGAGATAAGGGTAGAAAACATGTTGTGTTTGCACCTGGAGATCTTGTTTGGTTACATTTGCGTAAGGATAGATTTCCTAATTTGCGCAAATCAAAGCTAATGCCACGTGCTGATGGTCCCTTTAAGGTGTTAGAGAAAATAAATGATAATGCATATAAACTTGAGCTGCCTGCAGATTTTGGGGTTAGTCCCACTTTTAACATTGCAGATTTGAAGCCTTATTTGGGTGAGGAAGATGAGCTTCCGTCGAGGACGACTTCATTTCAAGAAGGGGAGGATGATGAGGACATCAATACCATTGTTACACCCACAGCCCCTACTGCTACTTATATGGGACCAATTACTAGAGCTCGCGCACGCCAATTAAATTATCAGGTACTTTCGTTTCTTGGTAATGATTCTAATGTTCATGAGAATATGATGCTGCCTAAATTGGATACATTTGTTTTGCTTACAAATGAAGGGCCTAGCTTGGAGAAGGATGAACATTGGAGCAAGAACAAGCATGGAGATGATGCCATGCGCAAGGGGAACAAGAACGGAGTTACAAGTGATGATTTTAGGACTTTGAAGCCACCATAGTGGGTGCATGAAGCCTTGGACGAAATATACAAGATGCCACTTCATAAATTTCGTCCCGAGGCTATTATAGGTGCTGCGTCACCTTTTTATTGGGCCAGGCCCATGTAATTTCAAAATACATAAGTATAGTCTATTTTTAGAGTCTGTATGTGTGGGGAAACAAGAGATAGGGTTGATTTCGGACCCCTCCACCAAGGGCCACGAAATTCCCCCTCTCTTCCTCCATATATACAGCCCTTAGGGCACCGTTTAGACTTTGAGTTTTGTTTAGATTAAAAGTTCGCCATAGTTGCAACTTCGCGTACTTCGTTTGTGTTCAACGACCAGACAAAGGCGTCACAAAACCCCACCTTGATCAATAAAGCTTCCATCTTATATTCGCAATATCCAGATTGCAATCTTAGTTTCTTGCTTGTTCTTCGTTTGCTCACAGGAAACAGACCCTCGTGGTCAGGTTGATCGTGCTCCGGCGTGGTCAATAACCTCTCGGAGTTGGTTTAGCGATTGCTAAGGCGCGACGTCCTCGCACGTTCGTAGTCGGATCGTCAAAGTCGACTTCCACCAAAGCGATATCCATCATCTCATCGAAAGACGGGACACCTTTGCCTCTATCACGAGATCTAGGACTGAAAGAACTCCGGATATTCGGAACAAAGGTGATCCTCGCGTTCCCAGATGGCTTCTCGATCGGAATGGTGTGACCACTTCACTTTCAGGAATACGATTAACTTATTGCGAGTCTTGCGCTCGGTTTCTTCAAGAATAGCAACGGGATGCTCATGGTAAGACAAATCTTCTTGGAGATCAATCTCTTCGAATTTGATGGTGCGCTCAGGAGTCTTGAAGCACTTGCAAGGCTGTGACACGTGAAACACATCGTGCACGTTTGCGAAGTTGGACGGAAGCTCAAGTTGATAGGCGAGGTCGCCTCTTTTGCCAATGATCTTGAAAGGACCCACGTAGCTAGGGGCAAGCTTCCCTTTGATACCGAAGCGACGAGTGCCTTTCATCGGAGAGATGTAGAGGTAGACATGGTCTCCGATGTCGAAAGCCAAGTCACGGTGCTTGCTATTATAGTAACTCTTCTGGCGCGATGGCACGACTTTGAGATTCTCATGGATAACTTTACACATTTCTTCAGCCTCTGTGATTAAGTCATTGCCAAGAAGTTGGCGTTCACCAGTCTCTGATCAATTGAGAGGAGTATGGCACTTTCTGCCATAGAGAATTTCAAATGGGGCCTTGCCCGAACTCGCTTGGAAGCTATTGTTGTAGGCGAACTCGGCATATGGAAGACAATCTTCCCACTTCATACCGAAAGAAATGACACAAGTCCTGAGCATATCTTCAAGGATTTGATTGACTCGCTCGACTTGGCCACTAGTTTGAGGATGGAAAGTTGTGCTGAAGCGAATGTTGGTGCCCATGGCCTTTTGGAAGGAATCTCAGAACTTAGAAGTGAAGATGCTTCGACGATCTGAAGATATCAATTGCGGAATTCCATGCAAAGAGACAATCCTGGAGGTGTATAGCTCTGCCAACTGAGCTGTTGTGATAGATTCTTTGATTGGAAGAAAATGAGCCACTTTAGTAAGCTTGTTGATGACAACGAAGATAGCATCATTTCCACGCTTGGACTTGGGAAATCCAGTCACGAAGTCCATCTCAATATGGTCAAACTTCCATTATGGAATAGCAAGAGGTTGGAGGAGACCAGCTGGCCGTTGGTGTTCTGCTTTCACTCTTCTGCAGACATCACATTCATTCATGAATTGAGCAATTTCTCGCTTCATTCGAGTCCACCAATACGACTGTTTGAGGTCATGATACATCTTCGTACTTCCAGGATGAATGGATAGAAGGGAATTGTGCACCTCATTTAGATCACCTTTAGGAACCACAATTCGATCCTCGAAGAATAGAGTGTCTTTGTCATCAATGCGATAGCACCTGTATTTGGGTTGGCTCTTGGCAATCCCATTTTCACCTTCTTCACCATGGAATCCAGGAGTTGTGCCTCACGAATTTGATCTTCCAAAGTAGGAGAGACTTGGAGGTTGGCAAGAAAGCCTTGAGGAACAACTTGGAGGTTCAGTTGTGGAAAGCTTCACAAAGGTCCGGTTGGAAGGGCTTGAGAATTAAGCTGTTGCAGTAAGCCTAACTGCTCAAAGCATCTGCAATGACATTGGCCTTTCCTGGAGTATATTCAATACTTGGATTGTATTCTTGAATCATTTCGACCCAACGAGTATGTCTGAGGTTGAGGTTGGGCTGAGTTAAGATGTACTTGAGGCTCTTATGATGAGTGAAGATGTCCACTTTCCTTCCCAACAAGAGATGTATCCACATTAATAATGCATGGACAACTGGCGCCAACTCGAGGTCATGAGTGGGGTAGTTCCTTTCGTTGGGCTTCAACTGACGAGAGGTATAAGCCACAACTTTCTTCTCTTGCATTAACACATCATCGAGACCTTGTAAGGAGGCATCACAGAAAACTTCAAATGGCTTGGATTCATCAGGAGGAGTCAAGACAGGAGCTGTGACCAGCTTCTCTTTGAGGGTGTTGAAAGCAACGTCACATTCAGGCGTCTAGACATACTTGACATGCTTCTGGAGGAGGTTGGAAAGAGGCTTTGCAATCTTAGAGAAATTCTCAACGAATCTTCGACAATAGCTTGCAAGCCCAAGAAAACTGCGGAGCTGCTTAACATTCTGAGGAGGCTCCCAATTCACAATTGTAGACACCTTCTCGGGATTTAACAGCGATGCCCTTGGCGGAGATGATATGACCAAGGTAAAGAACTTCGTCAAGCCAGAACTCACACTTGGAAAACTTCGCATAGAATTGATGCTCTCTGAGTTTGTCGAGTACCAATCTCAAATGCTTGGCATGATCCTCCTTATTCTTGGAAAAGACCAAAATGTCATCGAGATACACCAGGACGAAATCATTTGTGTAAGGGTTGAAGATGAAGTTGATCATGCGAGAGAACGTTGGAGGAGCATTGACAGGATAGTATATTCATAAGAACCATAACTTGTTCTGAATGTTGTCTTAGGGATATCTTGTTCACAAATGCGAATCTGATGATAACCCATGCGGAGGTCAAGCTTGGAGAATAATCGGGCACCCTTAAGTTGCTCGAATAGCTCATTGATGTTGGGAAGTGGATACTTGTTCTTTATTGTCTTCTTGTTCAATGGACGGTAGTCGACGCAGAGTCGTTCCGTTCCATCCTTCTTCTTGACAAAAAGAACACCACAACCCCGTGGAGAAGTACTCGGTCTGATCTGACCCATACACTCTTGTTCATCGAGTTGTTTCTTCAACTCCTTCAACTCCTCTGGTCCAAGCTTGTAAGGACGTTTGCAAACAGGTTCCGTGCCCGGCTCAAGATCAATAATGAATTCAACTGGCCGGTGAGGAGGCATTCCTAGAAGCTCTTCTGGAAAGACGTCTTGATATTCACAAACGACTGGAATATGAGAGATGGCATTCAACCCGCCCTTCTCATTGAGAGAAAACAGATGAATGGTTTCGTCACGAGCGGCATAGATGATCACTTCCTCAGAAGAGTGTGTCAATTGAATTTCTCTGGCAGCACAATCAAGCAGAGCCTTGTGCTTAGAAAGCCAGTCCATGCCGAGAATTAGATCAATATCCGAGTCACCAAGAACAAATGGAGAAGCCAGAAATTTATAGTCGCTCATCTCGATACCGACATTCGGAACAATCATGGTAGATCTCAAACGCTTAGCCGGAGAAAAAACTTGCGGAGCTCTAGGTAATGCCTTAGTGTCAAAATTGTGCTCTGATGCAAATGGGAATGACATAAAAGAATGTGATGCGCTAGTATCTGTAGGATCGAAAGTATGTCTAGAGGGGGGGGTGATTAGACTACTTGACCAAATAAAAACTTAACCTTTTCCCAGTTTTAGTTCTTGGCAGATTTTAGCTATTGTAGGACAAGTCAAGTAATCATCACACAATTCAAGCAAGCATGCAAAGAGTATATTGGCAGCAGAAAGTAAAGCATGCAACTTGCAAGAATGTAAAGGGAAGGGTTTGGAGAATTCAAACGCAATTGGAGACACGGATGTTTTTCCCGTGGTTCGGATAGGTGGTGCTATCCTACATCCACGTTGATGGAGACTTCAACCCATGAAGGGTAACGGTTGCGTGAGTCCACGGAGGGCTCCACCCATAAAGAGTAACGGTTGCGCGAGTCCACGGAGGGCTCCACCCACGAAGGGTCCACAAAGAAGCAACCACCCACAAAGGGTCCACGAAGAAGCAACCTTGTCTATCCCACCATGGCCATCGCCCACAAAGGACTTGCCTCACTAGCGGTAGATCTTCACGAAGTAGGCGATCTCCTTGCCCTTACAAACTCCTTGGTTCAACTCCACAATCTTGTCGGAGGCTCCCAAGTAACACCTAGCCAATCTAGGAGACACCACTCTCCAAGAAGTAACAAATGGTGTGTAGGTAATGAACTCCTTGCTCTTGTGCTTCAAATGATAGTCTCCCCAACACTCAACTCTCTCTCATAGGATTTGGATTTTGTGGAAAGAAGATTTGAGTGGAAAGCAACTTGGGGAAGGCTAGAGATCAAGATTCATATGGTAGGAATGGAATATCTTGGTCTCAACACATGAGTAGGTGGTTCTCTCTCAGAACATATGAGTTGGAATTGTGTATGTGTTCTGATGGCTCTCTCCTCGAATGAAGAGGAGGTGGAGGGGTATATATAGCCTCCACACAAAATCCAACCGTTACACACAGTTTCCCAATCTCGGTGGGACTGAATCAACAAACTCGGTCGGACCGAAAAGGTAAACCTAGTGACCGTTAGAGATTTTCGGTGGGACTGACATGCAACTCGGTAGGACCAATATGGTTAGGGTTTGGGCATAACGTAATCTCGGTGAGACCGATTACACAAACTCGGTGAGACCGATTTTGGTAATTAGCTAACCAGAGAGTTGGTCAGGCAAACTCGGTGGGACCGATTTGCTCTTTCGGTGAGACCGAAAAGTTACAAAAAGGAAACACTGAATTTACATTGCAATCTCGGTGGGACCGATTCGCTCTTTCAGTGAGACCGAAAAGTTACGAAAGGGAAACAGAGAGTTTGCAATCCCATCTCGGTGAGACCGAGATCCCTATCGGTAGAACCGAATTGCTAGGGTTTGGCAGTGGCTTATGACAAGTGAAACTCGGTGACGCCAGATAGAAAGAATCGGTAGGACCGAGTTTGGCTTAGGGTTTAGGTCATATGTGGATATGGGGAAGTAGTTGAGGGTTTCGGAGCATATCACTAAGCACATGAAGCAAGAGGCTCATTAAGCAACACCTCATCCCTCCTTGATAGTATTGGCTTTTCCTAAAGACTCAATGTGATCTTGGATCACTAAAATATAAAATGAAGAGTCTTGAGCTTTTGAGCTTGAGCCAATCCTTTGTCCTTAGCATTTTGAGGGTTCCACTTTCACCATCCATGCCATGCCAATCATTGAGCTTTCCTGAAATAATCATCTTGGAATAGCATTAGCTCAATGAGCTATATGTTGTTATGAATTACCAAAACCACCTTGGGATAGTTGCACTTTTAATCTCCCCCTTTTTGGTAATTGATGACAACATATAGATCAAAGCTTCGACAAATGATAATAAGCATGAAATATATCGTCGCTTTGAGAAGTATGTGATAAGTAAGAGCTCCCCCTAAATTTGTGCATATTTAAAATTTGCTTTGGACTGCAAATGCACAAGGAGTTAGAGTCATGGGTTACTCTTCCATGTCACATACATCTTGGTGGAGCGCTTAAAATGATAAGAATGAAATACATGCACTCATCACCAAGAAAAGTGAATGATCACATAAGATAGATAAGATAATAGCATTCACCAAGCATTAAGTGTAGCTTATGATCAAACACATGATCATCAATGTCTCACAGATAATGACGTAGTATCTCAAGCACTCAAAAGCAAACAAAGTTCGAAAAAAACACCAAATAAAGCAACAGAGAATAAAAGCAACACTCTCTCTCGAAGCCTATTGATGAGGACATCAATACAATTGTTACACCCACAGCCCCTGCTGCTATACATACTGGACCAATTACTAGAGCTCGTGCACGCCAACTAAATTACCAGGTACTTTCGTTTCTTGGTAATGATTCTAATGTTCATGAGAATATGATGCTGCCTAAATTGGATACATTTGTTTTGCTTACAAATGAAGGGCCTAGCTTGGAGAAGGATGAACATTGGAGCAAGAACAAGCATGGAGATGATGGCATGCGCAAGGGGAACAAGAACGGAGTTACAAGTGATGATTTCAGGACTTTGAAGCCACCATAATGGGTGCATGAAGCCTTGGACGAAATATACAAGATGCCACTTCATAAATTTCGTCCCGAGGCTATTTTAGGTGCTGCGTCACCTTATTATTGGGCCAGGCCCATGTAATTTCGAAATACATAAGTATAGGCTATTTTTAGAGTCCGTATGTGTGGGGAAACAAGAGATAGGGATGATTTCGGACTCCTCCACCAAGGGCCACGAAATTCCCCCCTCTTCCTCCATATATACAGCCCTTAGGGCATCGTTTAGACTTTGGGTTTTGTTTACATTAAAAGTTCGCCATAGCTGCAACTTCGCGTACTTCGTTTGTGTTCAACGACCAGACAAAGGCGTCACAGAACCCCACCTTGATCAATAAAGCTTTCATCTTATATTCGCAATATCCAGATTGCAATCTCAGTTTCTTGCTTGTTCTTCGTTTGCTCGCAGGAAACAGACCCTCGTGGTCAGGTTGATCGTGCTCCGGCGTGGTCAATAACCTCTCGGAGTTGGTTTAGCGATTGTTAAGGCGCGACGTCCTCGCACGTTCGTAGTCGGATCGTCAAAGTCGACTTCCACCAAAGCGAAATCCACCATCTCATCGAAAGACGGGACACCTTAGCCTCTATCACCTATGATCTATACATTTTTCTCCCCCTTTGGCAACAAGTTACCAAAAAGTTCCTAGAAAATGCATAGTGCTAGATCGATGCTCAGGCTTGATCTTCGGGTGGTGGTGGAGTCCGGAGCACTCCAAGGACGAAGCCTTCTGTAGACGTGGTTGGAGTCGAGGCTGAAGTAGATGCTGGAGCTGGTGGAACTGAGGCTGTAGCTAGTGCAGACGTGGTGGCTCTGTTGTCAGCAACTGGCACTGAAAATGACCTCGGACCTCGTGGCACTCTGGCAAAGGCATCAGTTGTAGTCCTACCTCTCCTCTCCTGCATGTCATCTTGGAGCTGCTCCACTGCAGTCTGAATCTCTGTCACCTTAACATCCAAGTCATAGAACTTTTGTTCCATGATTCTCCCTAGGCTTGCCTGGTTCTGAGTTAGGGTGGCTAGTCCTTTCTCAATCCGCAGGGTGGATGCAATCAGGTAACCAAGCTGCTCTTGTTTGGTTTTCAAGAAATACTCAGATGCCTCCTCTTGAGTTGGCATCTTGGTAGCTTTCTTCTTCCTTGCCTTCTCCTTCTTTGCTTGTGCTTGTGCAGACGATGGTTCATTCTCAGTCATAACAACTTGATTATCTTCAAAATCTGGACGGATGGGCAGGTGTTCCTTGTCCAACAAGTATATGCCTGTGCCCATCTTTGAGTTAATGAGCTCCTGAATTTGTGGGGCATACCCACAGCTCCTCTTCTGATCTGCTGCAGTCCTCTTGATAGTCTCTACTATGAGGCTCATGACCTTGAATTTCTGAGGTACATCAAATACATGAAGCAAATTGATTGCATGGCCTCTGATCATCTTGTGATCACCTGACTTGGGCAAGAGAGCGTGCCTCAAAATCCAATTAATAGTTGGCAGCCCTGACAGAAGATAATGGACTGAGCCAAACTTGAAAGTGTCAAGTGCCTCGTTTGGAATTTCCTTGTACATATTGGACATAGAGTTGTGGTCCATCTTCTTCTTGGCATAGATATCCAAGTCATCCTCATGCTCCTCTGGGGCATTGATGAGTTGTGCCCACTCAGCAACAGTAGATTGGTACCTCGTACCTTCAGACATCCAAGTTATCCTACCATCTGGATAGAAGTGTGCCGTGGAGTAGAATTGCATAATAAGTTCCTAGTTCCACTTTGTGAGCTTCTGCCCAACAAAGTCTGCAACTCCACAAGCACTAAAGCTATCTTGCGCTCCAGGATAGTGCTCTTCATTGTCCTTGAAGTACTCCCAATCAACCCATCTCATGTCACAAACTATGGGCTTCTTGTCCAACAAAACTGTTTCATAGAAGTCCTGATGTTCCTTAGTGTGGAATCTGTAGTCAATAGCAGTCCTCCTCCTTGAAGCATACGGATCTCCTTCTCTCCACTTCCTCAGCCCTGAGTCTCTCCTGAGCTTCATATCCTCAGCCACAGGATGAGCATCGTTGTGGTCTGGGATCTTGGGCTTGAGTTTTCTGAGTACTTGCTCTTCATCATCTTCTTCTGCAACTTTAGGCATTGGGGCCTTGTTCTTCTCAGCAGCTGGGATGCTTCTTGTATTTCTCTTTGGTGCAGACTTGGGCTTGGAGGCAGCTTTGGGTGCTTCTTTGGGCTTAGATGTGGCAGCCCCTGATCTTATAGCATCACCCATAAGCTTAGGTGCCTTAGGTGCTGGTGCAGCAACCTCTTCTTCTTCCTCTTCTTCCATGATGGAAGCCTTTCCAAGCACTCTGGCTACGGTCTTCTTGACTCTTTCCTTCCTTTTCTTTCCTTTAGCAGCAACTGGCTCCTTGGGTGCAGGCTCTTCAGGAATCTGAGCTGAAGCTCTGGCCTTTGGCATAGGCTGCCTACCTGCTGGCCTTTTGACTTTCAAGCCTGGCTTTGTGCCCTGTGCTGGCTCAACTCTCTTGGAAGTTGCTTCCTCTTCTGCCACATAATCTTCATCCTCAGAATCTGAAGTTCTCTTCTTTCTCTGTCTGGTGGCAGCTTTAGGCAAATTGCTAGGGTTGCTCCTGCTGCCTTCATCAGAAGAACTGGAGGGACTAGTGCCCACACTCATCTGCACTTGCTGCTCTGACAAGTTCTGGCTATCACTCTGATCAGACATGTTGCAAACTCTAACTGCTGACCCTGTGAATAGTTTATAGATGAGGTAGAGTGGATGAGCATCACAAAATGCAGAGATTTTTGCAAAATAATGATCCAAAAACTTAGTTTTAGTTTCCCACTGAAATCATCTCGGATCTACCGATTTTTAAACTCGGTGATACCGAAGTAGTTTTGGCACCTAAACTAGTGAACTCGGTCAGACCGAGTCACAGTTCGGTGGCACCGAGACTGCTAGGGTTTCACAGAGTTCCAATATCAGTCACACCGATAAGTAATTCTCGGTTAGACCGAGTCTCACTTGTGCAATGGCATAAGCCAAATCGGTGGGACCGAGTTTTTCAACTCGGTGGGTCCGAGATGGTTTCGGCGGAAACCTAACCCTAAAATTTTCGAATCAAACCTAATCTACGAGCGCATTGACTGGATAGGAGTGTTTCAATCGTGGGAAGAATCATGATGATCACAATGTGCTAAGAATCGGATTGGAGAATAGCACAAAGATCGAGTCCATACCCTAGTTCGGCGGAGACTCGCTACGGCGGCAACGGCAGGGTAGAGTTCCTTTGACGGCGATGGAGACCAGCGACTGGAGGCGGCTGGCGGCGAGGAGACGATCCGGAGACCAAGTTGGCAGAGCAGGCTATCGCGCGGGCAAAGGGGTTCGAAGAAATTTCCAAATTTTTGCCCGTGACTATATATAGCCCGACCCTGTCGGTGTGACTGAGTGGAACAACTCGGTGGCACCGAGATTCATAACTGCAAGCAGTTACTGAAACTCGGTGTGACCGAAAGGTTCAAATCGGTTGCACCAAGATCGAAAACCTAGATCAACTTAATGATCTCGGTAGGACCGAAAGTGGGGTATCGGTCAGACCGAGAATCATAAAGAGGTTTTGGAAGTTTAAGTCTATGACGAATCGGGGACTCCGAGTGCTCCGCACACAGAGTGGTTCTAATCTAACTTGATCAAATTTTGTGATGTAGCATGAATAGAGTTTGAGACGAGAAAAGCATAGATAGCTAGAGGAGGTTCTTAGGCATTCTTGTCCATCCACTTGGCAAAAGGAAATAAAACCAAACAATCAAAACAACAAGTGGATGTCCTCGAATGAGTAAAATATGCAACCAGCATGCTCACACAATAAGATGGCAAATGAAATATGTGACAAGGCATGCACAACCGATTCTAGCATCTATCAAGCAATTTGCGATGACAAGGTCATCTATATATGAGTATATTGACTTAGGAGTCAAGTGAGAACACTTGATCATAGGTCATACTCATCGTTTAAGCTCAAGTGGGGTTACCACTTTTACATAAAGCATTGTTGTGTTCACATCTTTAGAGTTGCTTTAGCTCAAGTCTTAGAGTAAAGCTCCCCCTAGATGTGATATCCCCCCTTAGAGGGATGAACTAACCTCGGGTTTTGTCGATGATGACTTCATGTAGATGTTGAAGATGTGGATGCTCAATGTTAATGTAGATCACTTGGAGCTATCCATTTGAGTGAATTGCACTTTCAATACCTACATGGGTTAGTCCCACAAGGAACAAACAAGGATATCCATAGACATAGAGTGATGCACACACAAGATGATGTCCATGAAAACTTTTAGGTTACCTTGTCCCTTGTCTTACCAACAAGAGGGTTTGTGACTCCTTGAACTAGTGCAAGATGTGGAAGTTGATTGCACTTGTTCTTGCCAAAATGATAAGAGTGAAGTATGTTGGCGGAGTCACCCTCAAGAACTCTCTAGTTCTTCTTCTTTTGGATCCACACCATCTTGATGGGAATCCTTGGAGTTGTAATGGAACTTGAAGTAGTCTTGGGAATCCACTTGACTAAGGTCTTAGGAGCTTCTTCAAATGCATCAATTTCCTCTTGAAGCTTGTCCTTGCCTTTTTGCTTGTAGTCTTGTGGTGGAAGATCATCTTGAGCTTGTGTCCCCTTGAAGGAAGTATCATACTTCTCTTGTTGAGGAACAAACTTTGTCTTGGGGTATTGATCTTCTTCCCACTCGACTCCATTGGCATTGAACTTTCGTTCAAAACCAACACCTTGATTCTTCTGGTGCATTCCTTGCTTGCGCACAATTTCCTCGAATTGCTTACTCCCGGCAAGGCTTTTGTACACTCCTTTCTCTATAATTCCCTTCAATAAGCTATTTTCTTGCTCAAGTGTAACTTGGCTAAGAGAATCATTAGTGGAATCAAGAGAACTACTAGAAGCAACAATATTGGATTTAGCATGATCATTGTTACTACTAGAGGAAGAATCTTTCTTATTCTTGTTACTAGACTTGACTTGAGGCATGTAAGTGGATAAGAGTAAACGCTTGGCAATGTAAGAAGAACTTTTCTTGCGGAGATCATCATTGATTGCTTTTAAGAACTCATGCTCTTGCTCAAGATTGAGCTTTTCAAAGCGTAATTTCTCATGAGCTCTTAAAAGTTATCGATGATCTTCGAAGATAGTTTCATGAGCTAACTTAAGAGTGTTTAGTTCTTTAGTTAGAGCCTCAATCTTCTCCTTATCATTGTCATTCGTTTTATCTTGATTAGCATGATTAATTGACTTTTCATCATAGTATTCATCACTAGAGTTGTCAACAAGCAAATCATCACCTAACAAGTCATCTTCATCACTATTGAAATCAACATACTCGGAGTGTGTTACCTTAGGACCTTTGGCCATGAAGCATCTTCCAATTCCTTCATTTGGTGAGTCAAATATGTCGTAGGAGTTGGTTGACACAAGTGCTAGACCGGCAACACCTTCATCTTGAGTATCTGCGGAGTCGGAGTGATAACTTCTCTCGGAGTGGCTGTCGGAGTCGGAGCCGGATACCCATTCACCAACATGAGCTTGATGTCTTCGTTTTGTGTAGCTCCTTGATGATTTTTCCTTCCTTTTCGAATCCTTGCTTCTCCGTGAGTATCTTCGTTCATAACGATCATCTCTACTCCTTCTCTCTCTTGGTGGTGATTCTTTGCTTCTTCATTTTGGAGAATCTTCTCTTCTCTTGTAGGGAGCCGTACACTCATTGGAATAGTGTCCGGGTCTTCCACAACTGTAGCAGTTTCGCTCTCGACTAGAAGATCTTTTGTCATTGTAGGACCTTGACTTGAAGCTTCTATCTTTGCTTCTACTCTTGTAGAACTTGTTGAAGTTCTTCACCATTAAGCTCAATTCTTCATTCAACTTTTGTTTCTCACTTGATGATGTAGGGGCTTCACATGAGGCTTTGTACGCACCACTTGATTTGTTGTGAAGTTCCTCTTTATCCTTAAGTGACATCTCATGAGCAACAATTCTTCCAATCACCTCCGTTGGCTTGAGATCTTTGTAATTGGGCATCATTTGGATCAATGTGCACACGGTATCATATTTTCCATCCAAGGCTCTTAGAATCTTCTTGATGATGAATCTATCGGTCATCTCTTCACTTCCTAAGCCGGCAATCTCATTTGTGATGAGAGCAAGCCTAGAGTACATTTCAGCGACACCTTCACCATCCTTCATTTTGAAATTGTCAAGTTGACTTTGAAGCACATCCAACTTGGATTCCCTGACGGAGTCGGTACCTTCGTGCATATCAATCAAAGTGTCCCAAATTTCCTTTGCATTCTCAAGACGGCTGATTTTGTTGAATTCTTCGAGGCACAATCCGTTGAAGAGAATATCACAAGCTTGAGCATTGTATTGCAACATCTTCAACTCATCCGCGGTAGCTTCACGGTTTGGTTCTTTCCCATCAAAGAAGTCACCTTTCAAACCAACACACACAATAGCCCAAACGGCGGGGTTATGTCCAAGAATATGCATTTTCATTTTATGCTTCCAACTAGCAAAATTAGTACCATCAATGTAAGGACCTCTACGGTGATAATTTCCCTCGCTAGACGCCATACTCTCCTAGGTTGTGAAACCAAGGCTATGACCACCAAAAGCTATGGAGATCAAAGCAAATGGAGACCAAAGCTCTGATACCACTTGTAGGATCGAAAGTATGTCTAGAGGGGGGGTGATTAGACTACTTGACCAAATAAAAACTTAACCTTTTCCCAATTTTAGTTCTTGGCAGATTTTAGCTATTGTAGGACAAGTCAAGTAATCATCACACAATTCAAGCAAGCATGCAAAGAGTATATTGGCAGCGGAAAGTAAAGCATGCAACTTGCAAGAATGTAAAGGGAAGGGTTTGGAGAATTCAAACGCAATTGGAGACACGGATGTTTTTCCCGTGGTTCAGATAGGTGGTGCTATCCTACATCCACGTTGATGGAGACTTCAACCCACGAAGGGTAACGGTTGCGCGAGTCCACGGAGGGCTCCACCCACAAAGGGTAACGGTTGCGCGAGTCCACGGAGGGCTCCACCCACGAAAGGTCCACGAAGAAGCAACCACCCACAAAGGGTCCACGAAGAAGCAACCTTGTCTATCCCACCATGGCCATCGCCCACAAAGGACTTGCCTCACTAGCGGTAGATCTTCACGAAGTAGGCGATCTCCTTGCCCTTACAAACTCCTTGGTTCAACTCCACAATCTTGTCGGAGGCTCCCAAGTAACACCTTGCCAATCTAGGAGACACCACTCTCCAAGAAGTAACAAATGGTGTGTAGGTAATGAACTCCTTGCTCTTGTGCTTCAAATGATAGTCTCCCCAACACTCAACTCTCTCTCATAGGATTTGGATTTTGTGGAAAGAAGATTTGAGTGGAAAGCAACTTGGGGAAGGCTAGAGATCAAGATTCATATGGTAGGAATGGAATATCTTGGTCTCAACACATGAGTAGGTGGTTCTCTCTCAAAACATATGAGTTGGAATTGTGTATGTGTTCTGATGTCTCTCTCCTCGAATGAAGAGGAGGTGGAGGGGTATATATAGCCTCCACACAAAATCCAACCGTTACACACAGTTTTCCAATCTCGGTGGGACCGAATCAACAAACTCGGTCGGACCGAAAAGGTAAACCTAGTGACCGTTAGAGATTTTCGGTGGGACTGACATGCAACTCGGTAGGACCGATATGGTTAGGGTTTGGGCATAACGTAATCTCGGTGAGACCGATTACACAAACTCGATGAGACCGATTTTGGTAATTAGCTAACCAGAGAGTTGGTCAGGCAAACTCGGTGGGACCGATTTGCTCTTTCGGTGAGACCGAAAAGTTACAAAAAGGAAACACTGAATTTACATTGCAATCTCGGTGGGACCGATTCGCTCTTTCGGTGAGACTGAAAAGTTACGAAAGGGAAACAGAGAGTTTGCAATCCCATCTCGGTGAGACCGAGATCCCTATCGGTAGAACCGAATTGCTAGGGTTTGGCAGTGGCTTATGACAAGTGAAACTCGGTGGCGCCGGATAGAAAGAATTGGTAGGACCGAGTTTGGCTTAGGGTTTAGGTCATATGTGGATATGGGAAAGTAGTTGAGGGTTTTGGAGCATATCACTAAGCACATGAAGCAAGAGGCTCATTAAGCAACACCTCATCCCTCCTTGATAGTATTGGCTTTTCCTAAAGACTCAATGTGATCTTGGATCACTAAAATATAAAATGAAGAATCTTGAGCTTTTGAGCTTGAGCCAATCCTTTGTCCTTAGCATTTTGAGGGTTCCACTTTCACCATCCATGCCATGCCAATCATTGAGCTTTCCTGAAATAATCATCTTGGAATAGCATTAGCTCAATGAGCTATATGTTGTTATGAATTACCAAAACCACCTAGGGATAGTTGCACTTTCAGTATCAAATAAGAGTTTAGCAGGAATGGAGTTAACTGGAAGGTTACCCATGATCACTTCTGAAGAATCCTCTGCTTGAGCTGCATTCATCATGTTGACCTTAGCATGCTTGGGATTATGCTTGACCACTGCATTGCTGGCAGATCTCACAAGAGGAGGAGGCGGAAGGCGCCTTTGGTTGAAGCATTTGTTTGCATAGTGCCTTTTCTACTGACACTTGTTGCAAGTAACCTCTGAGATCGGATGGTGATAAAGAGCACTTGACCTTGGAGTTTGAGACTGAGCTTTGTTCTGATAGCCTAGGTTGGGTGGGTGGGAAGATCCATTGCCACCTTTGCCCTTCTGCTGATAAGGCTGACGAAACGGAGGAGGAGGAGGCAACCAGAACTTCTGTTGCTTAGCTGCCACTTGTGATGAAGAAGAAGATTGAACTGCATCCCTGACTCTCTTCTTAGATGCCTCACACTTGAGCTGAGCAGCTTCTTGCTTTAGTGCCATGTTGTAGAATTGATCAAACTCAGTCGGCTCAAGAAGCACGAAAGCTAATTGCAGGTCTTCTCTGAGGCCACCTCTGAATTGATAAATCATACTCTTTTCATCAGGGATGCCTTGTTTAGCGAAGCGAGCGAGTTTCTGAAACAGGATATTGTATTGATACACGGACATGCTACCATGCTTGAGATTGCGGAACTCCTCACGCTTGCTCTCAGCAACACTTGGTGGGATGTGATGAGCTTTGAAGTCTCGGCGGAAATCATTCCAGGTAATCACACGACCTCCTCTGGAATCTCTGTATCGTTGATACCACTCAGCAGCTTGGTCCTTGAGTTGAAACGAAGCAAACTTGACAAAGTCCTCAGGTCCGAAATTGATAGAGGCGAAGGTGTCTCGATGAGATGGTGGCTATCGTTTTCTGTGGGAGTCGACCTTGACGATCCGACTACGAACGTGTGAGACGTCGCGCCTTAGCAATCGGTAAACCAACTTCCGAGGGTTATTGACCACGCCGGAGCACGATCAACCTGACCACGAGGGTCAGTTTCCTGCGACCAAATGAAGAACAAGCAAGAAACTGAGATTGCAATCTGGATATTGCGAATATAAGATGGAAGCTTTATTGATCAAGGTGGCGTTCTGTGACGTCTTGGTCTGGTCGTTGGACACAATCAAAGTACGCGAAGTTGTAACTATGGCGAACTTTTAATCTAAACAAAACCCAAAGTCTAAACGACGCCCTAAGGGCTGTATATATGGAGGAAGAGGGGGAATTTCGTGGCCCTTGGAGGAGGGGTCCGAAACCAACCCTAACTCTTGTTTCCCCACACATACAGACTCTAAAAACAACCTATACTTAAGTATTTCGAAAATACATGGGCCTGGCCCAATAATAAGGTGACGCAGCACCTAAAATAGCCTTTGGACGAAATTTCTGAAGTGGCATCTTGTATATTTCGTCCAAGGCTTCATGCACTCCTTATGGTGGCTTCAAAGTACTGAAATCATCATTTGTAACTCCGTTCTGGATCCCCTTGCGCATGCCATCATCTCCACGCTTGAACTTGTTCCAAGGTTCATCTGTCTTGTCCAAGCTAGGCCCTTCATTTGTAAGCAAGACAAATGTATCCAATTTAGGCAGCATCATATTCTCATGAACATTAGAATCGTTACCAAGAAACGAAAGTACCTGATAATTCAATTGGCATGCGCGAGCTCTAGTAATTGGTCCAGTATGTATAGCAGCAGGGGCTGTGGGTGTAACAATGGTATTGATGTCCTCATCATCCTCCCCTTCTTGAAATGAAGTCGTCCTCAACGAAAGTTCATCGTCCTCACCCAAATAAGGCTTCAAATCTGCAATGTTAAAAGTGGGACTAACCCCAAAATCTGCAGGCAGCTCAAGTTTATATGCATTATCATTTATTTTCTCTAACACCTTAAAAGTACCATCATCACGTGGCATTAGCTTTGATTTGCGCAAATTAGGAAATCTATCCTTATGCAAATGTAACCAAACAAGATCTCCAGGTGCAAACACAACATTTTTTCTACCCTTATCTCCAGCAAGTTTATATTTAGCATTCATACGCTCAATGTTTTCCTTAGTTAACTCATGCATTTTTAAAATCAATTCAGCACGTTCTATAGCATCAAAATTAACCTTCTCCGAAGATGGAAGAGGCAACAAATCAATAGGTGCACGAGGTAGGAAACCATACACAATTTCAAAAGGGCACATCTTAGTAGTAGAATGCAATGAACGATTATAAGAAAATTCAATATGAGGCAAGCATTCTTCCCATATTTTCTTGTTATTCTTCAAAACAGCCCTAAACATAGTAGACAATGTTCTATTGACTACTTCAGTTTGTCCATCAGTTTGGGGGTGACAAGTAGTACTAAAAAGCAGCTTAGTCCCCAACTTAGCCCATAAACATCTCCAAAATTGGCTAAGAAATTTAGTATCACGATCTGAAACAATAGTATTTGGCACACCATGCAAGCGAATAATTTCACGAAAGAACAAATCAGCAACATTAACAGCATCATCCCTTTTATGACATGGTATAAAGTGTGCCATTTTCAAGAACCTATCCACGACAACAAATATGCTATCCCTCGCCTTCTTTGTTCGAGCTAAACCTAAAACAAAGTCCATAGATATATCCTCCCAAGGAACACTAGGTACAGGCAAAGGCATATATAAACCATGAGGATTGAGTCGTGACTTAGCTTTTTGACATGTAGTGCAGCGAGCAACAAAACACTCAACATCTCGTCTCATCTTTGGCCAAAAGAAATGTGTAGCAAGTATATCCTCCGTCTTCTTGACGCCAAAGTGTCCCATTAATCCTCCTCCATGCGGCTCTTGCAACAACAAAATACGAATGGAGCTAGCTGGAATGCATAGCTTGTTAGCACGAAACACAAATCCATCGTTAAGAATGAACTTGTTCCAAGTTCTCCCTTCCTTACAATTCTGCAATACATCTTTAAATTCAGCATCATGCATATATTGATCTTTGATGGTCTCCAAACCAAATATTTTAAAGTCAAGTTGTGAAAGCATAGTATAACGACGAGACAATGCATCAGCAATAACATTTTCTTTACCCTTCTTGTGTTTAATGACATAAGGGAAAGTCTCAATGAATTCAACCCATTTAGCATGTCTACGGTTCAGTTTTGCTTGACTTCTAATGTGTCTCAATGATTCATGATCAGAATGTATAACAAATTCCTTGGGCCATAAATAATGTTGCCATGTTTCTAAGGTCCGAACAAGAGCATATAATTCTTTATCATAAGTAGAATAGTTTAGACTACACCCACTCAATTTTTCAGAAAAGTATGCAACATGTTTACCATCTTGTAATAACACACCTCCTAATCCAATTCCACTAGCATCACATTCAAGCTCAAAAGTCTTATTAAAATCAGGAAGTTGGAGTAAAGGAGCATGTGTCAACTTGCCTTTCAATACCGTGAAGGCTTCTTCCTGTGTGGTACCCCAAACAAAACACACGTCCTTCTTTGTAAGCTCGTTGAGAGGTGCAGCAATGGTGCTGAAATCTCTCACAAAACGCCTATAGAAACCAGCGAGGCCAAGGAAACTCCTCACTTGTGTGACCGTTTTGGGCTGCGGCCAACTCTCAATAGCTTCAATCTTGGCTTTATCAACTTCAATTCCCTGTGGAGTAACAACATAGCAAGGAAAAGATACTCGGTCAATGCAAAAGGTGCACTTTCCAAGGTTACCAAACAAACGTGCATCACGTAGAGCAATAAAAACAGCACATAAATGTTCCAAATGTTCCTCCAAAGATCTGCTATAAATCAATATGTCATCAAAGTAAACTACCACAAATCATCCAATGAAAGCACGTAAAACTTCGTTCATTAACCTCATGAAAGTACTAGGTGCATTAGTTAACCCAAAAGGCATGACTAACCACTCATATAATCCAAACTTAGTTTTAAATGCTATTTTCCAATCATCTCCCAATTTCATACGAATTTGATGGTATCCACTACGCAAATCAACTTTGGAGAATATTGTAGAGCTACTCAATTCATCAAGCATATCATATAGCCTAGGAAGAGGATGACAATAACGAATAGTAATATTATTAATGCCTCTACAATCAACGCACATACGCGACGTACCATCCTTTTTCGGCACTAAAATGATAGGAACAACACAAGGACAAAGGGATTCACGTATATAACCTTTGTCGAGCAGTTCTTGTCCTTGACGCATAATCTCCTTCGTCTCCTCTGGATTGGTATGGTATGGTGCACGGTTGGGTAATGATGCACCGGGAATTAAGTCAATTTGATGCTCAATCCCTCGAATAGGTGGTAATCCCGGTGGCACATCTTCTGGAAAGACGTCGGCGAACTCCTGCAAAATGTTAGTGACAGCAGGAGGCAAAGAGGAAGGCACGTCCTCAAATGAAAATAATGCCTCTTTGCACACAAAAGCATAGCAAACAGATTTGCTGAAATCTAGATCATCAATATCAGATTTTGGGGCAAGTAAACATGCACTTTTCAATTTAATTTCAGAAGCAACACTAGATGGTTTATTATTAGGTTTCATTTGTTGCTCAAATTCTTTTGCCACAATCTGATTTTCACTCTTATTTTTCTTCTGTTTTGCTTTATTAGCTCTATTAATATCATCTTTCAAAATGGATTCAGGAGTCATAGGAAGCAAAGTAATATTTTTATCCTTGTGAACAAGAGTATACTGATTGTTTCTACCATGGTGTACAGAATTTTTATCAAATTGCCATGGTCTACCAAGTAATAAGGAACATGCTTGCATAGGTACCACATCACAATCAACATAATCAGCATATGTAGAGGTACCAAAATGCACACGAACAGTACGTGTTACCTTAACCTTGCCGTTGTTGTTGAACCATTGGATGTAGTAAGGATGTGGATGTGGTCTTGTGGTGAGAGATAGCTTCTCCACCATCTCCATGCTAGCCAAGTTATTGTAGCTCCCTCCATCTATGATGACACGAACAGAACGTTCCTTCACAACTCCCTTTGTATGGAACAGATTATGTCTCTGATTTTGCTCAGTTTGTGTAACCTGCACACTCAAAACACGTTGAGCAACTAAACATTCATACCTATCAGCATCTTCAGCACCCATGTATTGCATCTCATGATTAGAATCCTCTCCTCCGTGTTCTTCATGTGTAATAAGAGCCAAAGTCTCCTCATCATAGTCACTAGCGGACTCATACCCACCATCCTCAGTAACAATCATCACACGCTGAGATTGGCATTCTCTCGCAAAATGTCCTCTTCCCTTGCAACATAAAGTCGTAACATTCGAACAAGGATGAATGAATGAATTTCCAAGTAAATCATCACACTTCCATTAAGGTTGAGAAGCCACTTAGATAAAGGTAGATGAATAAAGTAACAAGGTACGGATATGAACAAATAAGTGGTTAGGATTACCCAATCACAAACCAAATTTCCGCGGGAAGAAATACTAGAGCTACTTGAATTCCCACCTATAAAACTCCTGGAACTTTCAGGTTATGCAATCAGGTCTAGGGGATACATGGGAAGCATAATATCTCACCCAAAACTAACAAATCCTACATCCAGTTGTATCCATCCTTCAACACATAACCAAGAAACCTTCGGAAATCATGTACCTCAACCTTCGAAAAGCATCCGTTATACGAGTTATGGCAATACTCTCGAACTCCCGCCCCAGTACTGGGTGGCGTCGAGGTTATCTCACCAACAACTGCATAAAAGAGATTTTCAATGTCGGCGAACTCAGGTATTCCAGAACTGCAACGATAAAATTGTGACGACAACACCTCGGAGCTCAACTCCCCAGGACACTGCCACAACCCCTAAATGTCAGGAGGCACCAAGAACAATGTTCTCGTCACAAAACCATCGGAATGACTCCAAGATACCTGCTTGATCCTAATTTTTTAGTGAAATTTGAGGAGAGAAGAGTCAAAACTCTACGTCAGGAGGCCTCACTGAGGAGTAAAAAGAATCCTACTCTCTGATATATATAATCCTAAGACTCAAAACATTTTGTTCTAGACTCAACAACGTCAGCGATTCGATCAAGCAGGGGGCTCCTAAGTCGGGGATGGCTCTGATTACCAACTTGTAACACCCACAATGCGGCTATATCTCCCACGTGTCGGGGCACGACTTAGAGGCATAGCCACATGGTAGGCATGTCGTAAGAGGGGTAATCTTTACACATCCCATGTACTGAATAAGAAAGGGATAAAGAGTCGTCTTACAATCGCCACTTCACACAATACATAAATAATCCATACATCATCCAAGGTACAATCAAAGGTCATGTAAGTGCATCTAGTGCCACCCCTAGTTAGTTTTGGAGTATTGACGACAAACTTGGTTGAGGGACTAATGTGTTTGTGAGAATTGCAGGATAACACAGGCAGTAGTCCCTCATTGATTCAGTTTACCTACCGGAGATGGCCCCTAAAAATGTATGAAGACATTGAAGACAAAGGTGGTATGTGAAGGTATTCACATTGAAGACTATGACAAGAGAAGACATCGTGTGAAGACTATGGAGCACGAAGACTTAGTTGTTTTGCTGTTTCCTTTTCTTCTTTGTTGAGTCATAGGAACCACCGTACTGTTAAGTGGGGTCCAAGTGAACCAGTCAGAATGACTGAAGTGATGCTTAACCAAAATCCTATGTCTTCAAGCGAAGACAATGAGAGCAAATCTTATCCAGAGCTGGATAAGTCAGCTTTGCTTGTAGCTCAAGTAAAGTTGTCGTGTGTGTTTAAAATCTGATCGTTGGAACACGTGTCAGTTCCATAGTGACCCAGGGTCATTTCGGACAAATCAGGTTGGGTTGCCTAGTGGCTATAAATAGCCCACCCCTACACCATAAATTGGTTGGCTGCTCAGAGTTAGTGCACGGTTTTGTCGTTTGAGAGCAACCCACCTCGAAGCCTTTGAGAGAGAAATCCTTGCCAGGACAAAGCCCTAAACACCCAGAGCCAAAGAGTGTTAGGCATCACTAAAGTCTTCCTGTCTGTGTGATCTTAAGACTTATTACACTTGAGGACTGTGAATCCTCCAGCCGGTTAGGCGTCGCGTTCTGAGCATCCAAGAGTCATTGTGGATCGCTGGTGAACGAAGTCTGTGAAGGTTTGGAACTCTACCTTGAAGACTTACCAGAGTTATTGGGCAAGGACTGGGTGTCCTTAGCTTAAGGGGAATAAGGTGAAGACGCGGTCTTTTGAGTTAAATCTCAGCCTCCCTAACCAGACCTACAGTTGTCACAGCAACTGGAACTAGTTCAATAAATCATTGTATTCAACAAGCAATTGGTTCTATCCTTCCCATCTCTTCATTACAGTTGGTCCTTGTGAAGTCATTGCCTGTTTGCATAATCTATTTGTCTTCACTGTGTGACTGCTTGTTCTAATTGGCTTCATACTGTCTTCCATCCTGATCTATACTGCCTAGCTGCTATTAGTCTTTGTGCTTTCACTTCATTGAATACTTGAGTATGGCTTGCCTAGTGTAGTCTACCTTCCGCTGCATGTTAATAGGTTCATTTCAATCGATTATCTTTGAAACTTCCATGTTTTGAAGACTTTCATAAAAATCGCCTATTCACCCCCCTCTAGTCGATAACTAGCACTTTCAATTGGTATTAGAGCAAGGTACTCCCTTGTTCTGTGTGATTCAGTTTAACCACCTAGAGTTTTAGCTATGTCGACTGCAGGGATAATCAAAGTCTCCTCTGCGTGCCCCGTCTTCGATGGAACTAAATATCCCTACTGGAAGAATAAGATGTGCATGCATCTTGAAGCCATTGATGTCGACCTCTGGTATGTCGTCAAGAATGGCGTCCCCAAGGCTGGTGAAGGTGTCACCGCTGCTGATGTCAAGAAGTTCGTTCAACTGGATTCCACTGCCAAGAATATCATCTATGGTCATCTGACCAAAGGACAGTATGGCCGTGTGAGTGCTCTGGAAACATCCAAGCTAGTCTGGGACTGGCTCTCCAAGGTCAACGAAGGCGTCTCAACCCAGAGAGATCAAAGGATCAGTGTCCTTCGTAACCTCTTCAACCACTTTAAGAGAAACGACATTAAGAATGTTCAGCTCACGTTTGATCGACTCACAGACATCATGATGAGGACATCAATACCATTGTTACACCCACAACCCCTACTGTTATACATACTGGACCAATTACTAGAGCTCGCGCACGCCAATTGAATTATCAGGTACTTTCGTTTCTTGGTAACGATTCTAATGTTGATAAGAATATGATGATGCCTAAATTGGATACATTTGTTTTGCTTACAAATGAAGGGCCTAGCTTGGACAAGAAAGATGAACCTTGGAGCAAGTTCAAGCATGGACATGATGGCATGCGCAAGGGGAACAAGAACGGAGTTACAAGTGATGATTCCAGCACTTTGAAGCCACCATAATGAGTGCATGAAGCCTTGGACAAAATATACAAGATGCCACTTCATAAATTTCGTCCAGAGGCTATTTTAGGTGGTGCGTCACCTTATTATTGGGCTAGGCCCATGTATTTTCGAAGTACTTAAGTATAGGCTGTTTTTAGAGTCCGTATGTGTGGGGAAACAAGAGTTAGGGTTGGTTTCGGACCCCTCCACCAAGGGTCACGAAATTCCCCCTCTCTCCTCCATATATACAGCCCTTAGGGCATCGTTTAGACTTTGGGTTTTGTTTAGATGAAAGTTTGCCATAGCTGCAACTTCGCGTACTTCATTTGTGTTCAACGACCAGACAAAGGCGTCAGAGAACCCCACCTTGATCAATAAAGCTCTCATCGTATATTCGCAATATCCAGATTGCAATCTCAGTTTCTTGCTTGTTCTTCATTTGCCTGCAGGAAACAGACCTTCGTGGTCAGGTTGATCGTGCTCCGGCGAGGTCAATAACCTCTCGGAGTTGGTTTAGCGATTGCTAAGGCACGACGTCCTTGCACGTTCGTAGTCGGATTGTCAAAGTCGACTTCCTCCAAAACGATAGCCACCATCTCATCAAAAGACGGGACACCTTTGCCTCTATCAAGTGGTATCAGATTTTCAGGTTGCTCAGTGAGATTTTACAGTTTTTCGTAGTTTAGATCGAGTCTGTTCTTCATACCTACAATCCACGAAAAAGCCAAAAAAAATTAGGGTTAGTTCATCATATCCGAACCAATCTAAGCCATTGCATAATCTTTTTAGGGTTTTGCATTGTTGAGTTTGCGGTTGTGATGAGGACATCAATACCATTGTTACACCCACAACCCCTGCTGTTATACATACTGGACCAATCACTAGAGCACGCACACGCCAATTGAATTATCAGGTACTTTCGTTTCTTGGTAATGATTCTCATGTTCACGAGAATATGATGCTGCCTAAATTGGATACGATTGTTTTGCTTACAAATGAAGGGCCTAGCTTGGAGAAGGATGAACATTGGAGCAAGAACAAGCATAGAGATGATGCCATGCGCAAGGGGAACAAGAACGGAGTTACAAGTGATGATTTCAGGACTTTGAAGCCACCATAATGGGTGCATGAAGCCTTGGACGAAATATACAAGATGCCACTTCATAAATTTCATCCCGAGGCTATTATAGGTGCTGTGTCACCTTTTTATTGGGCCAGGCCCATGTAATTTCGAAATACATAAGTATAGGCTATTTCTAGAGTCCGTATGTGTGGGGAAACAAGAGATAGGGTTGATTTCGGACCCCTCCACCAAGGGCCACGAAATTCCCCCTCTCTTCCTCCATATATACAGCCCTTAGGGCACCGCTTAGACTTTGGGTTTTGTTTAGATTAAAAGTTCGCCATAGTTGCAACTTCGCGTACTTCGTTTGTGTTCAACGACCAGACAAAGGCGTCACAAAACCCCACCTTGATCAATAAAGCTTCCATCTTATATTCGCAATATCCAGATTGCAATATCAGTTTCTTGCTTGTTCTTCGTTTGCTCGTAGGAAACAGACCCTCGTGGTCAGGTTGATCGTGCTCCGGCGTGGTCAATAACCCCTCGGAAGTTGGTTTAGCGATTGCTTGTAAGTGCATCTAGTGCCCCTTAGTGATTTTGGTGTATTGAGGATTTATAGGTTAAGGGACTAATGTGTTTATGAGTGTACACAGGTCTATAAGTCTATGAGGAGTTTGATATTTACAGAGAAAGTCGACCCCTAAAAATGAAGTTCTTCGTCTGAACACTTTGGTATTCTGAAGACTTTCTGAAGACTTTAAAAGTGAAGAAAATGGTGTGACCTTGAAGACTTGGTATTCATTCGAGGAACATAAAGCGTGAAGACTTTTGTTTTCATAGTTTCATTTTCTCTTTCTTGAGTCATAGGAAACACCGTACTGTTAAAGGGGGTCAAGGAATTACTAAGGAAAAATTTTCATGTGATGCTCAACTCAAAATCCTACACCTACCAATCCCTTCGAGTGCAGCCATTGGAAATCTCATACAGTCCAGTCATATTCTTCAGTGACAGAGACGAAGTTCTTTTGGTCTCTGAGGAATTTGTTCTGACTGAGGAGTTAGGAATTCGCCTGTGCGGATTTCCTACACAGTGAGGAACATGATAGCCCTGAGGATTTTGCTACTCAAAATTCCAACCGTTGTTGTGCTATGCGCCAGCTGTCCCAAAATATCTATCCACCTAACAGTCATATCATTGAAGGGCATTTATGTCTTATCATGTCGGGCTGCTCCCTAGGCTATAAATAGTCGCCCCCTACAACCACTAGCTGGTTGGCTGCTCCGAGAGAAACTGACACTTGTCATTTGAGAGCAACCCATCCTCCAAGGACTTTGAGCGAAAATCATCAAGTGAGGAAAAACCAAAAACCCAAAACCCAAACACCTACAAACCCCAAGTGATTGAGCATCACTGAAGAGATTGATCCTGCGTGGATCCGACGCTTGTTACCTTTGAAGACTGTGCTTCTTCTAGACGGTTATGCGTCATGGTCTAGAGCATCCAAGAGGAATTGTGGATTGCCGAGTGACCAAGTTTGTGAAGGTTTGGAAGTCACCTGAAGACTTACCACGAGTGATTGGACGAGGTCTGTGTGACCTTAGTTCAAGGAGAATACGGTGAGGACTGGGTGTCCTGAGCTGCGTGTTCAGGACTGGGTGTCCGGGACTGTGTGTCCTCGAGTTTAAATACTCAGCCGCTCCAACCAGACATACAACTGAGACAGCAGTTGGAACTGGTCTACCAAATAATTGTCTTCACCAAGCTTACTGGTTCTATTTCCTCAACTCTTTCATTTCCTCATAACTGTGTTGTGTGCTTGTTCATATCTGTGTTTGAAGACTTTGACTGAAGACTTTCTCAATTTCCTCAGTTCAATTTCTTCAGTCTATTTGTCTTCATCCTGTGTTATCCTGTGTTTACGCTTCTGTACTCTGTGCCTGTCTTCATTTCATCATGATGACTATGCTTGTATTCTGTTATGTTTACTTTTGAGTACTCATTCCGCTGCTGGTAGTTCTTCGCTAAGGAATTTCCTCACCAGCAAATTCCTCAGTGAAGAATTTCATACAAATCGCCTATTCACCCTCCTCTAGTCGATATAACGCACTTTCAATTGGTATCAGAGCAAGGTACTCCCTTGTTCTATGTGATTTTGGTTTAACCGCCTGGAGTTTTAGTTATGTCGACCGCAGGTATGATCAAGGTCTCTGCTGGGTGTCCTACCTTCGATGGTACAGACTACCCCTACTGGAAGAATAAGATGCGAATGCATCTTGAAGCAATTGATAACAATCTCTGGTATGTTGTGGAAAATGGTGTTCCCTTAGTCACACCTTCTCTGAATGCTGCTGATGTGAAGAGATTCAAGCAACTCGACTCTCAAGCGAAGAATATCATATGTGGCCATCTGAGCAAAGGACAGTATGGCAGAGTGAGTGCTTTGGAGACATCGAAGCTTATCTGGGACATGTTGTCCAAAGTGAATGAAGGAGTCTCAACTCAGCGTGACTCTCGAGTTGATGTTCTTCGCAATCTCTTCAACCGCTTCAAAAGACTCGACAATGAAAATGTTCAACAAACCTTCGATCGCCTCACTGACATCTCAAATGAGCTTCAAGAACTTGGTGCCACTGACATCACCGACCATGAGGTGGTGAAGAAATTGCTGAGATCGCTTGATTCCTCATTTAACACTCTAGCATTGATAATACAAGAATGTGCTGATTACAAGTCACTTGATCCCGCTGACATTCTCGAAAGGCTAAATACTCATGAGTTCCAACTTGCTGAAAAGAGAGATCTCTATGGTTCAAGCTATGGCAGAACACGTGCACTGAAGGCCAAGGCCGTATCTGAGTCCAAAGATGAAGACTCTAGTAGGAGCCTTGGTGATCCTAAAGAACTAAGCCATGATCTGGCTCTGCTTGTGAAGAAGTTCCAAAAGTTCTCAAGATGTGTCGCTTTGGGACACCCTCAAGGAGCAGTGATTCCTCATCAAGTGACTACAAGAGGAGGCTCTGCCACAAATGCAAGAAGCCTGGACATTACATTCAAGATTGTCCTTAATGGGAAAAGGAATCAAAGAAGAAGAAATACAAGGATTACAGTTCTGATGATGCGAAGAAAAAGAAGAAATCCACAAAATCCTCATCATCAAAATCCTCAAAGCCTTCATATCACAAGAAGAGTAGCTCCAAGAAGGCCAGGGCATTCATTGGCAAGGAAATGGACTCTGAGTGATAGAGGCAAAGGTGTCCCGTCTTTTGATGAGATGATGGATATCGCTTTGGTGGCAGTCGACTTTGACGATCCGACTACGAACATGCGAGGACGTCGCGCCTTAGCAATCGCTAAACCAACTCCGAGAGGTTATTGACCACGCCGGAGCACGATCAACCTGACCACGAGGGTCTGTTTCCTGCAAGCAAACGAAGAATGAGCAAGAAACTGAGATTGCAATCTGGATATTGCGAATATAAGATGAAAGCTTTATTGATCAAGGTGGGGTTCTGTGACGCCTTTGTCTGGTCGTTGAACACAAACGAAGTACGCGAAGTTGCAGCTATGGCGAACTTTTAATCTAAACAAAACCCAAAGTCTAAATGATGCCCTAAGGGCTGTATATATGGAGGAAGAGGGGGAAATTTCGTGGCCCTTGGTGGAGGGGTCCGAAATCATCCATATCTCTTGTTTCCCCACACATACGGACTCTAAAAATAGCCTATACTTATGTATTTCGAAATTACATGGGCCTGGCCCAATAATAAGGTGACGCAGCACCTAAAATAGCCTCGGGACGAAATTTATGAAGTGGCATCTTGTATATTTCGTCCAAGGCTTCATGCACCCATTATGGTGGCTTCAAAGTCCTGAAATCATCACTTGTAACTCCGTTCTTGTTCCCCTTGCGCATGCCATCATCTCCATGCTTGTTCTTGCTCCAGTGTTCATCCTTCTCCAAGCTAGGCCCTTCATTTGTAAGCAAAACAAATGTATCCAATTTAGGCAGCATCATATTCTCATGAACATTAGAATCATTACCAAGAAACGAAAGTACATGGTAATTTAGTTGGCGTGCACGAGCTCTAGTAATTGGTCCAGTATGTATAGCAGCAGGGGCTGTGGGTGTAACAATTGTATTGATGTCCTCATCATCCTCCCCTTCTTGAAATGAAGTCGTCCTCGACGGAAGTTCATCTTCCTCACCCAAATAAGGCTTCAAATCTACAATGTTAAAAGTGGGACTAACCCCAAAATCTGCAGGCAGCTCAAGTTTATATGCATTATCATTTATTTTCTCTAACACCTTAAAGGGACCATCAGCACGTGGCATTAACTTTGATTTGCGCAAATCAGGAAATCTATCCTTACGCAAATGTAACCAAACAAGATCTCCAGGTGCAAACACAACATGTTTTCTACCCTTATCCCCAGCAAGTTTATATTTAGCATTCATACGCTCAATGTTTTCCTTAGTTAACTCATGCATTTTTAAAATAAATTCAGCACGTTGTTTAGCATCAAAATTAACCTTCTCCAAAGATGGAAGAGCCAACAAATCAATAGGTGCACGAGGTAGGAAACCATACACAACTTCAAAAGGGCACATCTTAGTAGTAGAATGCAATGAACGATTATAAGCAAATTCAATATGAGGCAAGCATTCCTCCCACATTTTCTTATTATCCTTCAAAACAGCCCTAAGCATAGTAGACAACGTTCTATTGACTACTTCAGTTTGTCCATCAGTTTGGGGGTGACAAGTAGTACTAAAAAGCAGTTTAGTCCCCAACTTAGCCCATAAACATCTCCAAAAGTGGCTAAGAAATTTAGTATCACGATCTGAAACAATAGTATTTGGCACACCATGCAAGCGAATAATTTCACGAAAGAACAAATCAGCAACACTAACAGCATGATCGCTTTTATGACATGGTATAAAGTGTGCCATTTTCGAGAATCTATCCACGACAACAAATATGCTATCCCTCCCCTTCTTTGTTCGAGGTAAACCTAAAACAAAGTCCATAGATATATCCTCCCAAGGAACACTAGGTACAGGCAAAGGCATATATAAACCATGAGGATTGAGTCGTGACTTAGCTTTTTGACATGTAGTGCAGCGAGCAATAAAACGCTCAACATCCCGTCTCATCTTTGGCCAAAAGAAATGTGTAGCAAGTCGTCCTCCGTCTTCTTCATGCCAAAGTGTCCCATTAATCCTCCTCCATGCGCCTCCTGCAACAACAAAAGACGAACGGAGCTAGCTGGAATGCATAGCTTGTTAGCACGAAACACAAATCCATCGTTAACGACGAACTTGTTCCACATTCTTCCTTCTTTACAATTCTGCATTACATCTTTAAAATCAGCATCATGCACATATTGAACTTTGATGGTCTCCAAACCAAATATTTTGAAGTCAAGTTGTGAAAGCATAGTATAGCGGCGAGACAATGCATCAGCAATAACATTTTCTTTTCCCTTCTTGTGTTTAATGACATAAGGAAAAGTCTCAATGAATTCAACCCATTTAGCATGTCTACGATTCAGTTTAGCTTGACTTTTAATATGTTTCAAAGATTCATGATCAGAATGTATAACAAATTCTTTGGGCCATAAATAATGTTGCCATGTTTCTAAAGTCCGAACAAGAGCATATAATTCTTTATCATAAGTAGAATAATTCATACTAGGCCCACTCAATTTTTCAGAAAAGTATGCAACAGGTTTGCCATCTTGTAATAACACACCGCCTAATCCAATTCCACTAGCATCACATTCAAGCTCAAAAGTCTTATTAAAATCAGGAAGTTGGAGTAAAGGAGCATGTGTCAACTTATCTTTCAATACCGAGAAGGCTTCTTCCTGTGCGGTACCCCAAAGAAAAGGCACATCTTTCTTTGTAAGCTCATTGAGAGGGGCAGCAATGGTGCTGAAATCTCTCACAAAACGCCTATAGAATCCAGCAAGGCCAAGAAAACTCCTCACTTGTGTGACCGTTTTGGGCTGCGGTCAACTCTCAGTAGCTTCAATCTTGGCTTTATCAACTTCAATTCCCTGTGGAGTAACAACATAGCCAAGAAAAGATACTCGGTCGGTGCAAAAGGTGCACTTCCCAAGGTTACCAAACAAACGTGCATCACGTAGAGCAATAAAAACAGCACGTAAATGTTCCAAATGTTCTTCCAAAGATCTGATATAAATCAATATGTCATCAAAGTAAACTACCACAAATCGTCCAATGAAAGCACGTAAAACTTCGTTCATTAATCTCATGAAAGTACTAGGTGCATTAGTTAACCCAAAAGGCATGACTAACCACTCATATAATCCAAACTTAGTTTTAAATGCTGTTTTCCATTCATCTCCCAATTTCATACGAATTTGATGGTATCCACTACGCAAATCAACTTTGGAGAATATTGTAGAGCCACTCAATTCATCAAGCATATCATCTAGCCTAGGAATATGATGACGATAACGAATAGTAATATTATTAATGCCTCTACAATCAACACACATACGTGATGTACCATCCTTCTTCGGCACTAGAATAATAGGAACAGCACAAGGACTAAGGGATTCGCGTATATAACCTTTGTCGAGAAGCTCTTGTACTTGACGCATAATCTCCTTCGTCTCCTCTGGATTGGTACGGTATGGTGCACGGTTTGGCAGTGAAGCACCGGGAATTAAGTCAATCTGATGCTCAATCCCTCGAGGCGGTAATCCCGGTGGCACGTCTTGTGGAAAGACGTCAGTGAACTCCTGCAAAATGTTAGTGACAGCAGGAGGCAAAGAGGAAGGCACGTCCTCGAATGAAAATAATGCCTCTTTGCACACAAAAGCATAGCAAACAGATTTGCTGAAATCTATCTCATCAATATCAGGTTTGGTGGCAAATAAACATGCACTTTTCAATTTAATTTCAGAAGCAACACTAGATGGTTTATTATTAGGCTTCATTTGTTGCTCAAATTCTTTTGCCACAATCTGATTTTCACTCTTATTCTTCTCCTGTTTTGCTTTATTAGCTCTATTAATATCATCTTTCAAAATGGAATCAGGAGTCATAGGAAGCAAAGTAATATTTTTATCCTTATGAACAAGAGTATAGTGATTGTTTCTACCATGGTGTACAGAGTTTTTATCAAATTGCCATGGTCTACCAAGTAATAAGGAACATGCTTGCATAGGTACCACATCACAATCAACATAATCAGCATATGTAGAGATACTAAAATGCACACGAACAGTACGTGTTACCTTAACCTTGTCGCTGTTGTTGAACCATTGGATGTAGTAAGGATGTGGATGTGGTCTTGTGGTGAGAGAAAGCTTCTCCACCATCTCCATGCTAGCCAAGTTGTTGCAGCTCCCTCCGTCTATTATGACGCGCACAGAACGTTCCTTCACAACTCCCTTGGTATGGAACAAATTGTTCCTCTGATTTTGCTCAGCTTGTGTGACCTGGACACTCAAAACACGTTGAGCAACTAAACATTCATACCTGTCAGCGTCTTCAGGAGCCATGTATTGCGTCTCATGATCAGAATCATCTCCACCATGTTCTTCACGTGTAATAAGAGCCAAAGTCTCCTCATCATAGTCACTAGCGGACTCATATCCACCACCCTCGGTAGCAATCATCACACGCGGAGATTTGCATTCTCTCCCATAATGACCTCCTCCCTTACAACGACGACAAATAATATCACTTGTGTGCCCTGTTGATGCTCTGGAAGAAGAAGAACTCTGTGCAGGCCTGGCAGGTGCGCTCTTGGCAGATAATGGTGGTTGTTCCTGTTTTCTTGTATCACGGCTGTAGGAGGCACCTGATTGAGGTGCTAGTGCAGTTGAAGTAGAAGATGCACGCGGTGTCCATGATGAAGGTCGGCCTGCTTTAAAGTTAGTTCGCGCCAATGCTTGTCGATCCTACACTTCACGTTCAGCTTTACAAGCAAGATGAAATAAACGAGTGATATTAGTATACTCCTTATAGTCTAGAATGGTCTGAATCTCTCTATTTAATCCACCTAGAAAACGTGCAAGCATAGCTTCATTCTCCTCAACAATACCACATCTAATCATGCCAGTTTGTAATTCCTGATAATATTCTTCTACAAAAAAATTTCCTTGTCTTAAGCGCTGTAATTTTTGAAGCAATTCACGTTGATAATATGGTGGAACCCAACGAGTACGCATAGCAGTTTTCAAAGCAGCCCAAGTAGTTGGAATAGGATATAATCTACAATGTTCAGACCACCATACACATGCAAAACTAGTGAAAGCACAAACAGCAGCAGCAACCCGTCTCTCCTCGGGATATTGTAAACATGTAAAACATTGTTCAGTTTCTAACTCACAAGTAAAATATATATCAGGAACATATCTACCCTCAAATGGTGGAATATTCAATTTCAGTTTAGGAATATGGACATCATCTCGTACCTGAGGTGGAGGTGCAGGCCTACCATTACGAATATATACCTGAGGTCGACCTGCTGGTGGTGGTGCAAGTGGCTGCACGTAGTGCTGATTTTGATCAACCTCATCCTCATAATCGCCCGCATACTCATTATCCTCCTGGGTACCAGCAGCAGCAATAACAGGAGCCAAAGAAGCATCAATAACATGAACAGCAGCACCAGAAGTTTGGCCATCCTCAATAGGAACACGCTTCGCTCGTCCATACTGATTCGGAAGGATGCGTTGTTGTTGTTGGAGAGGTGCGTTAGGTGCAGCGGGTGGTGGTGGTGGAAGACGCGCGAGCAATTCATTAAACTTGTTATCGAGCTTTGTTTCGAACGTCTTCTCCATGCCATCTATCTTCTCCATGGCCTCTTCAAATCTGTTTAGCACATCTTGCACCTGTCCACTCATCATTTGCTAAAATTTATCATGTAGTTGTTTGTTCGTCAGGTTCTCCCAATCAGTCTCATCGGCTTGTGATCCTACCATGGTTAGCAGCAAATAGAAACACACAAGAATATGATCCTACAGACTACTAAGAAGTGGTGGTGGGTGTCACAAATCCGTCAAGCAAATCTCAAATTCTTACCAGTTCTTACCCAGCAGCAGGCGGTGATCGGCAACCGTTGTCGTCAAAAACTCTCAAAGCTTGGATAGAGTGATTACCAGGGAGAGTCAAACGCAAGACGTAGATGTATGTGGAGCTGGGAAGGCTTATAATATGGTAGCAAAAAGGGTCAGCAATAATCAATTCAGAGATGCAAAGTTGAATAAACGCTCAACGACGGTACTGTGCTGGTCCTAGGCTAGACCGTGCTAGAGACGCGAGCCTAGAACACTAACAAAATCACGGCGCTGCACGTAAACAAGGGAAAAGCACACTCTGGAATTATTTTTTTCGCTCTTTTTTTTGCGCTCTTTTTTTTGCGCTGCTTCTTTTTTTTTTGCGAAAAATCACTATAATGGCGAGTGTCTCAAAACTCTTCGTAGGTCAAACTGACAGGATGGGCACGAAATTTTTTTGACCAAATTTTTTTTTCGTTTTTTCGACTGCCCGGACCCAAAAACTGGAAACGGGTCAAAAAAAACTTCCTGTAATGGCACCTGTCTCAAAACACTCAGAAACACCTAAAAATAGGATAGCCAGAAATTTTTTCGAAAAATGCGTTTTTGAAAAATTTTGGGCCTAAACGGAGGGTGGTTTCCGGACTCTTTTTTTTTCCGAAACCTACTCCGGCAAGGAAACACGAATCGGAATCTAGATGGATCTCGAAAACAAACCTAATATGACAAGAACTCGGATTGGTGGTGGATATATGGTGGTGGTATATGGCAGCGGTGGTGGTATATGGCAGCGGTGGTAATATATGGATATGGATCGGTGGTGGTATATGGATACGGATTGGTGGTGGTATATGGATACGGATTCGAAGCGGTGGCGGATAAGCGGTGGTGGTAGATGGCAGGGGCGATGATGATGGTGCGGCGGCGGCGTGACAACTTATGACCAGAACTCAAAACTCTAAAAGACTAGACTCTAAGACCAGCAACTAGACACGACGATGCAACCGCAAATTCAACAAAGCAAAACCCTAAAAAGATTATGTAAAGGCTCAGATTGGTTCGGATATGATGAACTAACCCTAATTTTTTTTGTGGCTTTTTCGTGGACTGTAGGTATGAAGAACAGACTCGATCTAAACTACGAAAAACTGTAAAATCTCACCGAGCAACCTGGAAATCTGATACCACTTGATAGAGGCAAAGGTGTCCCGTCTTTCGATGAGATGATGGATATCGCTTTGGTGGCAGTCGACTTTGACGATCCGACTACGAACGTGCGAGGACGTCGCGCCTTAGCAATCGCTAAACCAACTCCGAGAGGTTATTGACCACGCCGGAGCACGATCAACCTGACCACGAGGGTCTGTTTCCTGCAAGCAAACGAAGAACAAGCAAGAAACTGAGATTGCAATCTGGATATTGCGAATATAAGATGAAAGCTTTATTGATCAAGGTGGGGTTCTGTGACGCCTTTGTCTAGTCGTTGAACACAAACGAAGTACGCGAAGTTGCAGCTATGGCGAACTTTTAATCTAAACAAAACCCAAAGTCTAAACGATGCCCTAAGGGCTGTATATATGGAGGAAGAGGGGGAAATTTCGTGGCCCTTGGTGGAGGGGTCCGAAATCATCCCTATCTCTTGTTTCCCCACACATACGAACTCTAAAAATAGCCTATACTTATGTATTTCGAAATTACATGGGCCTGGCCCAATAATAAGGTGACGCAGCACCTAAAATAGCCTCGGGACGAAATTTATGAAGTGGCATCTTGTACATTTCGTCCAAGGCTTCATGCACCCATTATGGTGGCTTCAAAGTCCTGAAATCATCACTTGTAACTCCGTTCTTGTTCCCCTTGCGCATGCCATCATCTCCATGCTTGTTCTTGCTCCAATGTTCATCCTTCTCCAAGCTAGGCCCTTCATTTGTAAGCAAAACAAATGTATCCAATTTAGGCAGCATCATATTCTCATGAACATTAGAATCATTACCAAGAAACGGAAGTACCTGGTAATTTAGTTGGCGTGCACGAGCTCTAGTAATTGGTCCAGTATGTATAGCAGCAGGGGCTGTGGGTGTAACAATTGTATTGATGTCCTCATCACTGAGGCTGAATCTGAAGAAAATGAGGAAGAGTAGTCATCTGAGGAGTCCGAATCCGGAGTGGCGAGCCTAGCTCTCGCTACTACATTCGTCAGCAAGTCTATCTTCAACACTGAAGAAAATAACCTCACCAACAAATCTGATGAAGGGGATGATGACTACGCTCCCACCTGCTTCATGGCAAAGGGTGCCAAGGTACTCAAATATGCCTCATCCAAATCAAGTGAGAATGAATCTGATGAAAATCTTAAGCCCAGCTATTCTAAACTTGCTAAGATTGCTGTAAAACAACAAAGGGCTTTAGAAAAGGTTCAAAACATGCTAGACAAAAGTGATGATATGTTGGGTGAAGAATTGGATCGCACTAAAGCCCTGACTGAAAATCTTCAGAGATTTCAGACTAGGTTTGACAATCTGCAAAGTCATCATAACACTCTCTTATCCAATCATGAGAAGCTTTCTTATGAATCTCTTCAAAGAAAGCAAGACCTTGAGAAGCTATGATGAGGACATCAATACAATTGTTACACCCACAGCCCCTGCTGCTATACATACTGGACCAATTACTAGAGCTCGTGCACGCCAACTAAATTATCAGGTACTTTCGTTTCTTGGTAATGATTCTAATGTTCATGAGAATATGATGCTGCCTAAATTGGATACATTTGTTTTGCTTACAAATGAAGGGCCTAGCTTGGAGAAGGATGAACATTGGAGCAAGAACAAGCATGGAGATGATGGCATGCGCAAGGGGAACAAGAACGGAGTTACAAGTGATGATTTCAGGACTTTGAAGCCACCATAATGTGTGCATGAAGCCTTGGACGAAATATACAAGATGCCACTTCATAAATTTCGTCCCGAGGCTATTTTAGGTGCTGCGTCACCTTATTATTGGGCCAGGCCCATGTAATTTCGAAATACATAAGTATAGGCTATTTTTAGAGTCCGTATGTGTGGGGAAACAAGAGATAGGGTTGTTTTTGGACCCCTCCACCAAGGGCCACGAAATCCACCCCCTCTTCCTCCATATATACAGCCCTTAGGGCATCGCTTAGACCTTGGGATTTGTTTAGTTAAAAGTTAGACATTGCAACTTCGTGTACTTCGTTTGTGTCCAACGACCAGACCAAGACCGCTTACGGATCCCCACCTTTATCAATACTTCATACATATTTGCAATATTCAGATTGCTTTTATCATATTCTTGCTCGTTCTTCGATTGCTTGCAGGAATAGACCTTCGTGGTCAGGTTGATCGTGCACCGGCGTGGTCAATAACCTCTGGAGATTGGTTTAGCGATTGCTAAGGCGCTACGTCGTGCACGTTTGTAGTCGGATCGTCAAAGTCGTCTCCACCAAATCGATAGTTACCATCTCATCGAAAGATCGGGACACCCCGTCTCTATCAAGTGGTATCAGATTTCCAGGTTGCTCGGTGAGATTTTACAGTTTTTCGTAGTTTAGATCGAGTCTGTTCTTCATACCTACAGTCCACGAAAAAGCCACAAAAAAAAATTAGGGTTAGTTCATCATATCCGAACCAATCTGAGCCTTTGCATAATCTTTTTAGGGTTTTGCTTTGTTGAATTTGCGGTTGCATCGTCGTGTCTAGTTGCTGGTCTTAGAGTCTAGTCTTTTAGAGTTTCGAGTTCTGGTCATAAGTTGTCACGCCGCCGCCGCACCATCATCATCGCCCCTGCCATCTACCACCACCGCTCCATATTCGTATCCATATACCACCACCAATCCGTGTCCATATACCACCACCGATCCATATCCATATACTACCACCGCTACCACCACCGCTGCCATATACCACCACCATATATCCACCACCAATCCGAGTTCTTTGCTTATTAGGTTTGTTTTCGGGATCCATCTCGATTCCGATTCGTGTTTCCTTGCCGGAGTAGGTTTCGGAAAAAAAAAAGAGTCGGGTAGCCACGCTCCGTTTAGGCCCAAAATTTTTCGAAAACGCATTTTTCGAAAAAATTTCTGGCTATCCTATTTTTAGGTGTTTCTGAGTGTTTTGAGACAGGTGCCATTATAGGAAGTTTTTTTTGACCCGTTTCCAGTTTTTGGGTCCGGACAGTCAAAAAAAAAAAATTGGTCAAAAAAATTTCGTGCCCATCCTGTCAGTTTGAGCTAGGAAGAGTTTTGAGACACTCGCCATTATAGTGATTTTTCGCAAAAAGAAAAAAAAAAGCAGCGCAAAAAAAAAAGAGCGCAAAAAAAAAGAGCGAAAAAGAAATTCCAGAGTGTGCTTTTACCTTGTTTACGTGCCGCGCCGTGATTTTGTTCGTGTTCTAGGCTCGCGTCTCTAGCACAGTCTAGCCTAGGACCAGCACAGTACCGTCGTTGAGCGTTTATTCAACTTTGCATCTCTGAATTGATTATTGCTGACCCTTTTTGCTACCATATTATAAGCCTTCCCAGCTCCACATACATCTACGTCGTGCGTTTGACTCTCCCTGGTAATCGCTCTATCCAAGCTTTGAGAGTTTTTGACTACAACGGTTGCCGATCACCGCCTGCTGCTGGGTAAGAACTGGTAAGAATTTGAGATTTGCTTAACGGATTTGTGACACCCACCACCACCACTTGTTCGTAGTCTGTAGGATCATATTCTTGTGTGTTTCTATTGCTGCTAACCATGCCAGGATCACAAGCCGACGAGATTGACTGGGAGAATTTATCGAACAAGGAGCTTCATGATAAGTTTCAGCAAATGATGACTGAACAGGTGCAAGATGTGCTGAACAACTTTGAAGAGGCCATGGAGAAGATCACTGGCCTTGAGAAGACGTTCGAAACAAAGCTCGATAACAAGTTTAATGAATTGCTCGCGCGTCTTCCACCACCACCACCCGCTGCACCTAACGCACCTCTCCAACAACAACAACAACGACTACCTCCACGTCGCGAAGCAGACCTCCGCCGAGCAAGCCGTGTTCCTCTTGCGTTTGGCCAAACTGTTGGTGCTGCTGTTGATACTTCTGTGGCTCCTGCTGCTGATGCGGAGGAGGATGATTATGTGGGAGATTATGAGGATGAGGTTGATCAAAATCAACACTACGTGCAGCCACCTGTACCACCACCAGCAGGTCGACCTCAGGTATATATTCGTAATGGTAGGCCTGCACCACCACCTCAGGTACGCGATGATGTCCATATTCCTAAACTGAAATTGAATATTCCACCATTTGAGGGTAGATATGTTCCTAATATATATCTTACTTGGGAGTTAGAAACTGAACAACGATTTACATGTTTACAATATCCTGAGGAGAGACGAGTTGCTGCTGCTGTTTGTGCTTTCACTAGTTTTGCATGTGTATGGTGGTCTGAACATTGTAGATTATATCCTATTCCAACTACTTGGGCTGCTTTGAAAACTGCTATGCGTACGCGTTGGGTTCCACCATATTATCAACGTGAATTGCTTCAAAAATTGCAGCGTTTAAGACAAGGAAAAAATTCTGTAGAAGAATATTATCAGGAATTACAAACTGGCATGATTAGATGTGGTATTGTTGAGGAGAATGAAGCTATGCTTGCACGTTTTCTGGGTGGATTAAATAGAGAGATTCAGACCATTCTAGACTATAAGGAGTATACTAATATCACTCGTTTATTCCATCTTGCTTGTAAAGCTGAACGTGAAGTGCAGGATCGACAAGCATTGCGGCGAACTAACTTTCAAAAAGCTAAGGCATATATAAACCATGAGGATTGAGTCGTGACTTAGCTTTTTGACATGTAGTGCAGCGAGCAATAAAACGCTCAACATCCCGTCTCATCTTTGGCCAAAAGAAATGTGTAGCAAGTACGTCCTCCGTCTTCTTCACGCCAAAGTGTCCCATTAATCCTCCTCCATGCGCCTCCTGCAACAACAAAAGACGAACGGAGCTAGCTGGAATGCATAGCTTGTTAGCACGAAACACAAATCCATCGTTAACAACAAACTTGTTCCACATTCTTCCTTCTTTACAATTCTGCATTACATCTTTAAAATCAGCATCATGCACATATTGATCTTTGATGGTCTCCAAACCAAATATTTTGAAGTCAAGTTGTGAAAGCATAGTATAGCGACGAGACAATGCATCAGCAATAACATTTTCTTTTCCCTTCTTGTGTGTAATGACATAAGGGAAAGTCTCAATGAATTCAACCCATTTAGCATGTCTACGATTTAGTTTAGCTTGACTTTTAATATGTTTCAAAGATTCATGATCAGAATGTATAACAAATTCTTTGGGCCATAAATAATGTTGCCATGTTTCTAAAGTCCGAACAAGAGCATATAATTCTTTATCATAAGTAGAATAATTCAGACTAGGCCCACTCAATTTTTCAGAAAAGTATGCAACAGGTTTGCCATCTTGTAATAACACACCTCCTAATCCAATTCCACTAGCATCACATTCAAGCTCAAAAGTCTTATTAAAATCAGGAAGTTGGAGTAAAGGAGCATGTGTCAACTTATCTTTCAATACCGTGAAGGCTTCTTCCTGTGCGGTACCCCAAACAAAAGGCACATCCTTCTTTGTAAGCTCGTTGAGAGGTGCAGCAATGGTGCTGAAATCTCTCACAAAACGCCTATAGAATCCAGCGAGGCCAAGAAAACTCCTCACTTGTGTGACCGTTTTGGGCTGCGGCCAACTCTCAATAGCTTCAATCTTGGCTTTGTCAACTTCAATTCCTTGTGGAGTAACAACATAGCCAAGAAAAGATACTCGGTCGGTGCAAAAGGTGCACTTCCCAAGGTTACCAAACAAACGTGCATCACGTAGAGCAATAAAAACAGCACGTAAATGTTCCAAATGTTCTTCCAAAGATCTGCTATAAATCAGTATATCATCAAAATAGACTACCACAAATCGTCAATGAAAGCACGTAAAACTTCGTTCATTAGTATCATGAAAGTACTAGGCGCATTAGTTAACCCAGAAGGCATGACTAACCACTCATATAATCCAAACTTAGTTTTAAATGCTGTTTTCCATTCATCTCCCAATTTCATACGAATTTGATGGTATCCACTACGCAAATCAACTTTGGAGAATATTGTAGAGCCACTCAATTCATCAAGCATATCATCTAGCCTAGGAATAGGATGACGATAACGAATAGTAATATTATTAATGCCTCTACAATCAACACACATACGTGATGTACCATCCTTTTTCGGCACTAGAATAATAGGAACAGCACAAGGACTAAGGGATTCGCGTATATAACCTTTGTCGAGAAGCTCTTGTACTTGACGCATAATCTCCTTCGTCTCCTCTGGATTGGTACGGTATGGTGCACGGTTTGGCAGTGAAGCACCGGGAATTAAGTCAATTTGATGCTCAATCCCTCGAATAGGCGGTAATCCCGGTGGCACGTCTTGTGGAAAGACGTCCGCGAACTCCTGCAAAATGTTAGTGACAGCAGGAGGCAAAGAGGAAGGCACGTCCTCGAATGAAAATAATGCCTCTTTGCACACAAAAGCATAGCAAACAGATTTGCTGAAATCTAGCTCATCAATATCAGATTTGGTGGCAAATAAACATGCACTTTTCAATTTAATTTCAGAAGCAACACTAGATGGTTTATTATTAGGCTTCATTTGTTGCTCAAATTCTTTTGCCACAATCTGATTTTCACTCTTATTCGTCTCCTGTTTTGCTTTATTAGCTCTATTAATATCATCTTTCAAAATGGAATCAGGAGTCATAGGAAGCAAAGTAATATTTTTATCCTTATGAACAAGAGTATAGTGATTGTTTCTACCATGGTGTACAGAATTTTTATCAAATTGCCATGGTCTACCAAGTAATAAGGAACATGCTTGCATAGGTACCACATCACAATCAACATAATCAGCTGATAGAGGCGAGGGTGTCCCGATCTTTCGATGAGATGATAACTATCGATTTGGTGGAGACGACTTTGACGATCCGACTACAAATGTGCACGACGTTGCGCCTTAGCAATCGCTAAACCAATCTCCTGAGGTTACTGACGATGCCGGAAGCACGGTCAGCCTGACCACGAAGGTCTATTCCTGCAAGCAATCGAAGAACGAGCAAGAATATGATAAAGCAATCTGAATATTGCAAATATATATGAGGTATTGATAATGGTGGGGATCCGTAAGCGGTCTTGGTCTGGTCGTTGGACACAAACGAAGTACACGAAGTTGCAATGGCTAACTTTTAACTAAACAAATCCCAAGGAAAAGCTACTAGATGGATCTACTTATATAGGAGCAAGGGGTGGCGGCCAAGGAGGTGGGAGGACGTCCCAAGGCAGCCTAAAACTAAATCTCGGTCGTACAAGGCCAATGGGCCCAAGTGGAGGTGATGTAACACCTTTGGACTTGTAGTTTGACTCGGATTCTGCTGCAGCATCAGATTGTTTCGTCCACAACTCAACGCTCCGGACGAATTTGAAGGTGATTCCAATTGGGTTGGAAAGTGCACGAAATCTAGTTTCCAAGAAAAAAAGAATCACCCAATTCGGAGTCCGTATGAAAAACTTGTGTGCGTTTTGAGTCAGGTATGTCTGTGCAGTCCGAATCTGAATCCAGAACGTGAGAGACTTGGACTCTATCTTCTCTTGGGCCAAAAGTGACGTGAGAGAACTTTTTGGACAGCAAATAAACATCTCTTTCTTCCTTATCTTCATATGTGGATTGTACAAATGTCCCATACACCTGCAATTAGACAAAACACAAAAGTGTGTGAAGTATTTTTGTTCTGGATAACATAAATAGATTATTGAATAGTTTGCACTAGAAATCACCTGACAAATATGCATATATGCAATATTTTTGGTCATATCCAAGGTAGTCATGTCCTCATCATTGAATGTGATGCTAGTGGAATTGGATTAGGAGGTGTGTTATTACAAGATGGCAAACCTGTTGCATACTTTTCTGAAAAATTGAGTGGGCCTAGTCTGAATTATTCTACTTATGATAAAGAATTATATGCTCTTGTTCGGACTTTAGAAACATGGCAACATTATTTATGGCCCAAAGAATTTGTTATACATTCTGATCATGAATCTTTGAAACATATTAAAAGTCAAGCTAAACTGAATCGTAGACATGCTAAATGGGTTGAATTCATTGAGACTTTCCCTTATGTCATTAAACACAAGAAGGGAAAAGAAAATGTTATTGCTGATGCATTGTCTCGTCGCTATACTATGCTTTCACAACTTGACTTCAAAATATTTGGTTTGGAGACCATCAAAGATCAATATGTGCATGATGCTGATTTTAAAGATGTAATGCAGAATTGTAAAGAAGGAAGAATGTGGAACAAGTTTGTCGTTAACGATGGATTTGTGTTTTGTGCTAACAAGCTATGCATTCCAGCTAGCTCCGTTCGTCTTTTGTTGTTGCAGGAAGCACATGGAGGAGGATTAATGGGACATTTTGGCGTGAAGAAGACGGAGGACGTACTTGCTACACATTTCTTTTGGCCAAAGATGAGACGGGATGTTGAGCGTTTTATTGCTCGATGCACTACATGTCAAAAAGCTAAGTCACAACTCAATCCTCATGGTTTATATATGCCTTTGCCTGTACCTAGTGTTCCTTGGGAGGATATATCTATGGACTTTGTTTTAGGTTTACCTCGAACAAAGAAGGGGAGGGATAGCATATTTGTTGTCGTGGATAGATTCTCGAAAATGGCACACTTTATACCATGTCATAAAAGCGATGATGCTGTTAATGTTGCTGATTTGTTCTTTCGTGAAATTATTCGCTTGCATGGTGTGCCAAATACTATTGTTTCAGATCGTGATACTAAATTTCTTAGCCACTTTTGGAGATGTTTATGGGCTAAGTTGGGGACTAAACTGCTTTTTAGTACTACTTGTCACCCCCAAACTGATGGACAAACTGAAGTAGTCAATAGAACGTTGTCTACTATGCTTAGGGCTGTTTTGAAGAATAATAAGAAAATGTGGGAGGAATGCTTGCCTCATATTGAATTTGCCTATAATCGTTCATTGCATTCTACTACTAAGATGTGCCCTTTTGAAGTTGTGTATGGTTTCCTACCTCGTGCACCTATTGATTTGTTGCCTCTTCCATCGTCGGAGAAGGTTAATTTTGATGCTAAACAACGTGCTGAATTGATTTTAAAAATGCATGAGTTAACTAAGGAAAACATTGAGCGTATGAATGCTAAATATAAACTTGCTGGAGATAAGGGTAGAAAACATGTTGTGTTTGCACCTGGAGATCTTGTTTGGTTACATTTGCGTAAGGATAGATTTCCTGATTTGCGCAAATCAAAGCTAATGCCACGTGCTGATGGTCCCTTTAAGGTGTTAGAGAAAATAAATGATAATGCATATAAACTTGAGTTGCCTGCAGATTTTGGGGTTAGTCCCACTTTTAACATTGCAGATTTGAAGCATTATGTGGGTGAGGAAGATGAACTTCCGTCGAGGACGACTTCATTTCAAGAAGGGGAGGATGATGAGGACATCAATACAATTGTTACACCCACAGCCCCTGCTGCTATACATACTGGACCAATTACTAGAGCTCGTGCACGCCAACTAAATTATTAGGTACTTTCGTTTCTTGGTAATGATTCTAATGTTCATGAGAATATGATGCTGCCTAAATTGGATACATTTGTTTTGCTTACAAATGAAGGGCCTAGCTTGGAGAAGGATGAACATTGGAGCAAGAACAAGCATGGAGATGATGGCATGCGCAAGGGGAACAAGAACGGAGTTACAAGTGATGATTTCAGGACTTTGAAGCCACCATAATGTGTGCATGAAGCCTTGGACGAAATATACAAGATGCCACTTCATAAATTTTGTCCCGAGGCTATTTTAGGTGCTGCGTCACCTTATTATTGGGCCAGGCCCATGTAATTTCGAAATACATAAGTATAGGCTATTTTTAGAGTCCGTATGTGTGGGGAAACAAGAGATAGGGTTGATTTCGGACCCCTCCACCAAGGGCCACGAAATCCACCCCCTCTTCCTCCATATATACAGCCCTTAGGGCATCGCTTAGACCTTGGGATTTGTTTAGTTAAAAGTTAGACATTGCAACTTCGTGTACTTCGTTTGTGTCCAACGACCAGACCAAGACCGCTTACGGATCCCCACCTTTATCAATACTTCATACATATTTGCAATATTCAGATTGCTTTTATCATATTCTTGCTCGTTCTTCGATTGCTTGCAGGAATAGACCTTCGTGGTCAGGTTGATCGTGCACCGGCGTGGTCAATAACCTCTGGAGATTGGTTTAGCGATTGCTAAGGCGCTACGTCGTGCACGTTTGTAGTCGGATCGTCAAAGTCGTCTCCACCAAATCGATAGTTACCATCTCATCGAAAGATCGGGACACCCCGTCTCTATCAAGCTAAGAGTGAGTTATGAAGATCTTCAGAAGGAGCGTGATTCATTACTTGCTCAACAAATCAGCGCTTCTCAGGAAGAATTTGTTCCTCCATGCTTGAAGTGCATTGAACGTGAATCTGCTAATTCTTCACCTGAATGTTCAAATGCTGCTAATGTTTCAAATTCTTCACATGCCTCTTCTATCACTAATTCCTCATTTGAAGACATTGCTAGTATCACTGGCGATGCAGGGCTGAAGGAATTGTACACGACAGGCATGTACAAAAGCCTCAAAGGGCATCAAGCTCTTTGTGATGTGCTTAAAAAGCAGATCCTCAACAGGAACCCTAGGAAAGAGGGTATCGCCTTTGAGAGGAAACTCAATGCTAATGATACATATTGGAAGCCTGAGAAGTATCCCAAAACTACATGGGTTGCTGCAAAGGGACCTCCAGTTGATCCATCTAACTTATCTGGATTTGCATGTGAATCTCCTCATTCTGATGATGATTCAATTGACTCCAACTATAAATTGTTCAAAAATCAGAATGGTGAAGTATTTGCTAGATATGTTGGCACTAACTGCAGGAACGGCTTCCCTATGAAGAAAATCTGGGTTCCCAGAAGATGCCTTGAAAATCTTCAGGTGAATGTCATCATGATGCCACCTGTGAAGAATAGGAACCCCAGATCAAATTCTTCATATGGACCAAATTCTTCATATGGATTCAAGTCCTCATACAGACCAAATTCCTCATATGGATCAAAGTCCTCATATGAACATCATCGTGCTAACCCGTCTGTTTCGCACGGAAGATCTAAGGACTATGGATATGTGCATTATTCTTCAAATCATTATGTCCATAATTCCTCGAAGAATTTCTCTACATACTCTTATGCTTACTCTAACCCCTCTTATGTGAAACGAAATGGACTGGCTTCTATGCCATCCTTCTCGTATGGAGCTCGCAGAATGATGAACTCTTTGCCACCCCTTCAGATGTGGGTGGTGAAGAAAAAGAACTAATCTCTTCTGCAGGCTCAGGTCTCCAGACGTACGTAATCGTCTGAAGAATTTGCTGGAGACCTGAGTATGCCTGATAGGACGCAGGCTAATCATGAAGAAATGAACTTTCATTTCTCACGTCCTCATATTGCTTTATCAGTTCTTTTACTTGATGAAATTGATCTGATGAATTGATGTCATATTCTTCACTGATGAAGTATATGAGTTTGTAAGCTGCACTAATTCATCTGGAGGATGATCAACCCAAAGCCACTGAGTGGGTCCTCGATAGTGGATGTACAAACCACATGACTGGTGACAAGAATATATTGATGGATGCTCCATTATCTCCGTCGCATCTGAAGCATATCATCTTTGCTGACAAAGGCAAAAGTCAGGTATTGGGTCTAGGTAAGGTTGCGATTACAAAGGATCGACACATGGACAAAGTCATGCTTGTTGAGTCCTTAGGATACAACCTTATGTCTGTCTCAATGCTTTGCGATCTTGATATGGTTGTTGTCTTTGGCAAGTACCATTGTGTTGTGGTTATGGAAGCTGACAATTCCAAAGTGTTCGAAGGCTTTAGGAGAGGAGACCTGTATATTGTTGATTTCTCTACTGGACCACAAACAGCCGTGTGCTTACTTGCAAAAGCATCAGAAGGCTGGCTCTAGCATCGACGACTTGGTCATGCACGCATGAGGAATTTGCACACGCTAGTGAAGAAGAAGCATGTCATTGGCATCCAGAATGTCAAATTCCTCAAGGATCACCTATGCGGAGCCTGTGAAGCTGGGAAGATGACCAAGGCCAAGCATCCAGCGAAGACTATCATGACCACCACTCGCCCATTTGAATTGCTTCACATGGATCTCTTTGGTCCTAATCATTATTCTGCTATTTCAAATGAAGCATCTCAATATGGCTTTGTTATTGTTGATGATTATTCTCGCTACACATGGGTACACCTTGTTACTTACAAACATGAAGTGCAGGAAGTCTTCAAACGATTTTCCTCGAGGGCTTCAACCAACTTTGGTGTGAAGATCAAGCACATCAGAAGTGACAATGGCACTGAGTTCAAGAATTCTGGTCTCGATGACTATCTTGATGAACTTGGTATTACTCATGAGTTATCTGCTCCTTATACTCCTCAGCAGAACAGCGTCGTGGAGCGCAAGAACAGGACTCTTGCTGAGATGGCTCACACTATGCTTGATGAATACAAAACGCCTCGTCGTTTCTGGACTGAGGCAATTGATACTGCGTGCCACATCATCAACAGAGTATATCTTCACAAATTCTTCAAAAAGACTGCCTATGAACTCCTCATTGATAAGAAAACCAATGTAAGTTATTTCAAAGTCTTCGGTGCTAAATGTTGGATTAGAGATCCTCATCACAACTCAAAATTTGCACCGAAAGCACATGAAGGTTTTATGCTTGGTTACGGAAAGGACTCGCACACCTACAGAGTCTTCAACAACATTCTTCACAAAGTTGTTGAAACTGTAGATGTGCGGTTCGATGAAACTAATGGCTCGCAAAGAGAGCACCTACCTACTGTGATAGATGAACCAGCACCTGAGGAAACTATCAAGTTCAAGGCTACTGAGGATGTCATTCCTACTGAAGAATCTGCTGAAGAATTCATTCAGAACATGAATAACGTCGAGCTAATGCACCTGAAGAAAATGCTGAAGAAAATGGTGCTGAAGAAAACGCTGATCAAATTCTTCAACGACAACCAGCTCATTGTCGCATTGCAAAAGAAGTGCAAGTTGAAAAGATCATCAATGACATCAAAGCGCCAGGTCCTCTCACACGCTCAAAAGCTTCACATTTGTCTAACTTTTGTGGGCACTATGCTTTTGTCTCTATTACAAAGCCCACTAAGGTAGATGAAGCATTTTTGGAGCCTGAGTGGATTCAGGCCATGCAAGAAGAATTACATCAGTTCGAGCTCAACAATGTCTGGGAACTGGTCAAACATCCAGATCCTCGCAAGCACAATATCACTGGCACAAAGTGGATCTACCGCAACAAGCAAGATGAAAATGGACTTGTGGTGAGGAATAAGGCACGGCTTGTAGCTCAAGGCTACACACAGGTTGAAGGAATTGATTTCGATGAAACTTTTGCGCCTATTGCTAGACTTGAGGCTATTCGCATATTACTTGCTTATGCTAACCATCATGATATCACTTTATATCAAATGGATGTGAAAAGTGCATTCCTCAATGGTAAGCTTGAGGAAGAAGTATATGTTGCTCAACCCCTAGGTTTTGAAGATCCAAAGAATCTTGATAAAGTCTTCAGACTCAACAAGGCCCTCTACGGCCTCAAGCAGGCCCCATGGGCTTGGTATGATACTTTGAAGGAATTCCTCATGACGAAAGGCTTCAAACCCGGTTCACTCGACCCTACCCTTTTCAATAATCTTATGATGGTGAATTGTTTGTGTGCCAAATATATGTTGATGATATTATCTTTGGCTGTACTGACCAACGTTATAGTGATGAATTTGCCTATATGATGAGTGAAGAATATCAAATGTCTATGATGGGAGAGTTAAAATTCTTCTTAGGTCTTCAAATTCGTCAACAATGCAATGGCATATTCATATCTCAGGAGAAATACCTCAAGGATGTACTGAGGAAATTCGGCATGCAAGATTGCAAAGGCGTCAAAATTCCTATGCCCACAAATGGCCATCTGTGCACTGATGAAAATGGTATTGACTTCGATCATAAGGTATATCGCTCCATGATAGGTTCTTTATTGTACTTATGTGCATCTAGGCCAGATATAATGCTTAGTGTTTGCATGTGTGCCCAATTTCAAGCTACACCGAAGGAATCACACCATAAGGCTGTGAAGCATATTCATCGATATCTAGCTCACACACAAACGCTTGGATTATGGTACCCCAAGGGCTCGGCTTTTGATCTCATTGGATATTCTGACTCTGACTATGCTGGTGATCGTGTGGACCGCAAGTCAACATCTGGTACATGTCATTTCCTCGGACGATCTTTGGTCTGTTGGTCCTCGAAGAAACAGAACCGCGTATCACTATCTACTACTGAAGCTGAGTACATTGCCACTGGTTCTTGCTGTGCCCAATTGCTATGGATGAAGCAAACTCTCAAGGACTACGGCGTCAACATGAAGTATGTGCCTCTCTTCTGTGACAATGAGAGTGCCATCAAGATTGCTCACAACCCAGTTCAGCACTCGAAGACAAAGCACATTTAGATTTGTCATCATTTTCTTCGTGATCATGTGTTGAAGGGCGACATTTCTATTGAGCATGTGAAGACTAAAGAACAGCTAGCCGATATCTTCACAAAGCCCTTGGATGAGAAGAGATTTAGCAAGTTGCGGTGTGAGCTAAATATCCTAGAATCTTCGAATGTTCTTTGAAAAGGATACTCATCCTAACACTTACGCAAAATTGATGACTTAGATGTGCAACACATGAAGAAACGTTTTTCTTCAATCAATGAAGAATAACACTCTTAGTGTGAAGAAATTAATGAAGAATTTGATTCTCAGAACCCTATGATAATTGTACGCGGTGTCTGAAATCATCATTCTTATACGGTGGATCACGCCACCACCAAAAGTTGAAATTCCTCAAATTATTCATAATCTTCAACTTTGCATAGTCTTCACTGGTTCCGTCGTTTTTCTTCATTGGCTATATATATATATATGAGTTTATGTCCTCTACAGCATTCACTTATTGCTATTTCTTCAAGTTGGTTTTCTGCTAAGTGAATGTGATCAGACCCTTCCCCTCTATGCTATACTCAACCCAATCTGTTCACAAATTCTTCATGTGCGTTCTGTTTGAAACTCGTTCAAAATATTCACTGTGTCCTTGTCAGCTGAAGAAATTGCAAACGGAACTTTAAAACCTATCTTATCGAAATTTTCGGCTTTGCTGCTCAAACCGTTCCGCATCCCACGATACACTTATCCACTCACCCGCGATCTCCACCTCTCACTACATGGGTGACACATGTCATGCGAATGAGAAGGGTCAGGGGCACGTTCGTCCAATTTCTTCGGGCAAGCAGTTTTTCACCGTGGCTATAAATACCCCTCCTTCCCTTCCTCACTTCTTTTACTCTGCTCGATCTCTCTCCAGCTCGAGCTTCTCAAACCCTAGCGCCGCTGCTACTTTATCGCTGCCGGTGAGGAAGAGCTTCACTGCCTCGACCTCGTCGCTGACGTACTCGCACCAACCGCGGAAATCTTCACTCCGCCGCCGCCGTAGTCGTCTTCCTCCGCCAAGTTAGGGCGTGGAAGATCTGCACAAACGAACTTCACATCTCCTCACTCCAGTTCGTCGTGTTCTTCTTCCAGGGTAATTAATAGTTACTTTTACTACCCTCATTGATTCGAATGATTATCTTCAAAATCTTCAAAGGTGTTTTTCTTCATAGATTCACACATTAAACACCTCACAGGTCATCTGTTCTTGATTCGTTTCTCTAAGCCATGTTTTTCTTCAAGATTTCTCAAATGTGTGGATTTTTAATCTACACATCTATGGAACCTAAGACAAAGAACGCTTAGTGAAATTCTTCAAGACTCATCTGGTCAAATTCCTCTAACTTGTTATTTTTAGAAAACCTTCTGAGAATGCATATGACCTCTCCAAATTCCTCGTAACTATACTCTGTTCACAGGTACACATGTCAGCTGCTGAATCACTAGGTTCTCATCAACTTAACTCATTTGCAGCGTTCCTCGAAGAAAAGTTGCATACTTCTTCAGAGAATTCAATTGTTCAAATTCCTCAACTGAAGAAAATGGCTGATTGTAAGAAGCCATAGAAGGGAGGAAAGAGGCCCGGGGTAAATACAGCGTTTGAGATCCCTGGTGAAATATATGCTGGGTACTGCACACCTACTGAGGAAACCAAGAATGAGCGCAAAGTGCGCATTCAGAAGATAGAGAGGAGATGGGCAAGAGAGTGGAGGGAATACAGATATGTCACTCCTAAGTACATGAACAAATTCGCACTCAATCCTCAATGCCCAAGACCTCCACTGGCACCTAGCCAAATCGCTGATCCCACCAGCCTCAAGCGTGGTGAGGACTATCCTGATGAATGGGCCAAGCGCCAAGCCAAGTTTGCTAAGCAAGCCAGAGAAACAATGAGGAAATTCAATGAAGACTCTGCTGCTGCTGCTGCTGCCTCTGCTGAGGCCTCTGCTGTCAAGCCAAAGAAGGCTATGTCAAAGAAGCCTGCGCCCAAGCCAAGTGCTTCACCAACAATGCCCTCAAGGCCAAGTTCCTCAGCAATGCCCTCATAGCCAGAATCCTCAAAGCCCTCACGGCCAATTCCTCATGCTGCTCCTGTTCCTCCAAAGTCCTCAGCTCCTCCGCCAAAGCCCTCAGCTGTTCCGACTAAATCCTCAGCACCTGTGCATCTCGCCTCGTGCCAAAGGACTACAGGCATCTCCATTGCCTCAGGTGTCTCATCTAGTTCCTCAGCTGCACCAAGTTCCTCAGCTGGCCCCTTACTGCTGAAGACAAAGGCCACTGCTGGACGAGGTCCTCGCCCAAGTCCTCAAAAGAAGCAAGTCGCTTTCCAAGTACCGTCTGAAGAAGACGAAGGTGATGATGATGAACTTGCAGAAATCATCAGAGACAGGCAAGTCAGGGCCGCTAGAGCCAAAGGATCAGAGGTGCCACTGCTTTTGGATCCCAAGTTGATCCTCGACTACATTGATGTCTGGCACAAGGACCCCAACACTCCCTTGCCTGACTTCAAGCTGACTCCTGGCCAGAGTCACATGCTGACCCACTTCATTCAAGAAGAAAAGTGGAAATTTGAGAAGGTCAGGCAGATCAAGAAAGCGCAGTACAAGAAAGAGCGTTGTCTGAAGAAAAACGTTGTCTCTATGACAACTGAAGAACTTGTCACTATTCAGACTGAGATTAAGAAACTCAGTGATGACTTTGACACATATCGCGCTGATTGGCTTGGAGCCAAGGTTCGTTTTGTGAAACTTGCGGATAACTTCACTTCCAATGTTGCAGCCCCAACACAACAGGAAATTCCTCAGGCTGAAGCATCTGCTCAGCCTACTGAAGAAAATGCTAGCACCGCTGATGACAATCAGACTGCTGAAGAAAATGTGAGTTCCAGGGCTGATGACTGCATTCTAGCCACTGAAGAAATTGCCAGGGCACCCACTAGTGGTCCGCCTGAAGAAACTGAAGAACTCAGGGCAACTGCATCAGTTGTGCCTAAAGAAAATCAACCAGATTCCTCAGCTGCTCCTGCACCAACTTCAACTCTAATCCTTCCATCTGCATCGGATGTGAAGAAGACCAAGGCTGCAGAGTGTGCTGCAGTGAAGAAAAGGAAAGCATCAGCTGCTTCAGATTCTTCAGCTCCGAAGAAAATGAAGCCTATGACAAGTTCATTTGCAAATCCGATTGATGTTGTTCCCATCTCAACCAGGCCATCAAAGGACCTTGTTCCTTTTGATGAAGAATATGTGATCCCCAGCGGATCTGATGAAGAAACTCCTTCTACTGCTTCGTCTAAACCGTTGGATGAAGAAATTGAAGTGGATGCGATCCCTTCAACACCTATCATCTCCTCGCCTATGCCTCAGTTCACAGCTGAAGAGGCTGGCGTTGAAGAAATGTAAGATGAAGATGTGGACATTGGCTACTCCACACCCGTAATTAGTGATGAATTCTGGGAAAGTCAGCATCCAAACTCACCAATATTCACCCCTCTACCGCAAATTCCTCAGTTCCCCACACAAACTATACATATGGGCTCTGAAGAAACTCATCCCACTGCATCTGTCCATGAAGAAATTCCAGCTACTAGCGCTGAAGAAACTGCTGCTACTGAACAACCAGCGACGCAGACTGTCACTGAGGAGGCACCATAAATTCCTCAGCCTGAAGAACCTGCGATTGAGATTCCTGAGGTCGTGATGCAACTCACTGACACTCCTCTGCCGAAGCCAAAGGACCCATTCTCACGCAAGCAAAAGTTCAAGGCTGATGATTTCTTCGGCGAGCACGTATTCTTCGAAGATTACAACCCATATAACTCTGCTCGCATTAGGAAGAGGCGTTTCTGGACTGCTAGTCAAGACAATTTCTATTCCTCAGTGCTGTTCAACAAGGAGAAGATCTTCTACCATGAGCATATTCCTCACGTGGATATGGAATCTCTGCCGTGCTTCGCACCAGTCCTCAGTGTTCTTCACGACGCTGGACTGCTAAACTTTTGCTCTAACATCTGCGATTGGAATGAAGAACTGATTCTTCAATTCTATGCAACGCTGCACATCACTGGAGATGCTGAAGATGTGAATTCCTGGGTGTTGGACTGGATGTCTGAAAACACTCACTACACTGCACCAGCCTCTGAATTGCTTCGTGCTCTACCACTCAGTCCTCCCCTTGAAGAAGCTCGCTGCATCTATAGTGAACCTGAGCTCACACATCATTACATGCAGGTGCTGATGAAACCTTTGAAGCCAGGTCAGGCACCAAGAACCAAATTCCTCGTGAAGGAATTGATGTACGTGCCCAGAACTGTCTATCGTATTCTTACGAGGACAATCAGTCCTATCAAAGGCCACGACTCATCTGATGAGGAAATTGTTGGCATCATGAAGAATCTGGTATTCAACATCGTTCATGGCATTCCTGTCAATTATCATGATTTCTTCATGAGGACTATGGCCAATGTTGCGCTGTCTCCGTTTGAGCTGAAGCCTTATGCACCTGGATTATGAGATTCCTCAGGACAAGGTCTTCACTCAACTACAAAGCTGATTTCCAGAATCACCTCAGCTACTTGCCCCCAATTGAAGTCCTCAAGCAGACATATTCCTCAGTTGATAGAAAGGGCAAGGCACCAGCTGTAATAGATGAAGGCATTCGTCCATTGGATGGTCAGTTTCGCAAAGCTGCATCTTATTCCACCAATGATGACTCTGCCACACATGACTCTGCCAATGCACCCAAGTCCACTCCTCAAGCCATTGCTCCATGCATGATGACTGACCGTGAACTTCTGCTTAGTCTTCACCAGAAGGTGGATTGAAATCACAAATGGGTTAAGCGTCAGTTTGGTTCACTTCTTCACAACATGACTGCCACACACAATGCAGTGAAGAAAAACCACTACTACCTCCATCAAGTCTTTAGTCGCACCTGGGCAATCCTGTCACATCTGTATGGTGAAGAAGATCTGAAGAACATGGGTCTTAAAGAAGATTTTGACTGGTCTGCACCTCCACCGAAGAAATTCAAGAAGGTCAAGGTTCCTTCTCTGGTGGCCAGCTCATATTCTTCATCGCGCGACACTGATGAAAATGAAGACTTGGACGACACTGCGGCAGGCCCTACTACAACAAACGACCCCAACAACGTTGGCGCTCCTTCATCAACTTGATATTCTTCAGGGGCGTTAGTCCTCATATTCGTTCCTTTTGGTCATTTGATGACAAAGGGGGAGAATTTTGAGTTAGTCTTCAAGCGGGTCTTTCTATATGGGCGTTTTTCGTGAAGTTACAACTCTCGTTCTTCTGCGACTTTATTGGATCGAGTTGTAAACTTAAACCCGATGGTGCTCTGATACTCTTGGATCGAGTTGTAAACTTAAACCCGATGGTGCTCTGATACTCTTGATATGTTTTTTTGCATGCTTGTTCCTCGTTAATATTATTGCACGCATGTTGAATTACATCAGTCACCATATTTCATCATGCATTTCAAATTCTTCACTGTTATATATCAAATGCGTGTATGAATTACAAGATATAGGGGGAGATCTCCATGATTCAACTCTTCAAGTGTGCATTGCTTCAAAAGAAAATTCCTCACTATGCACATCTTCAGGGGGAGTTCTTCTATATCTTGCAATCAAATTCCTCAATATTAGTAGTTACACTTCATATGTTTATCCCCGTTGAAAACTTAACCTATATTGTCATCAATCACCAAAAAGGGGGAGATTGTAAGTGCATCTAGTGCCCCTTAGTGATTTTGGTGTATTGAAGACTTATAGGTTAAGGGACTAATGTGTTTATGAGTGTACACAGGTCTATAAGTCTATGAGGAGTTTGATATTTACAGAGAAAGTCGACCCCTAAAAATCAAGTTCTTCGTCTGAAGACTTTGGTATTCTGAAGACTTTCTGAAGACTTTAAAAGTGAAGAAAATGGTGTGACCTTGAAGACTTGGTATTCATTCGAGGAACATAAAGCGTGAAGACTTTTGTTTTCATAGTTTCATTTTCTCTTTCTTGAGTCATAGGAAACACCGTACTATTAAAGGGGGTCGAGGAAATACTAAGGAAAAATTTCCATGTGATGCTCAACTCAAAATCCTACACCTACCAATCCCTTCGAGTGAAGCCATTGGAAATCTCATACAGTCCAGTCATATTCTTCAGTGACAGAGACAAAGTTCTTCTGGTCTCTGAGGAATTTGTTCTGACTGAGGAGTTAGGAATTCGCCAGTGCGGATTTCCTACACAGTGAGGAACATGATAGCCATGAGGATTTTGCTACTCAAAATTCCGACCGTTGCTGTCATATCATTGAAGGGCATTTATGTCTTATCATGTCAGGCTGCTCCCTAGGCTATAAATAGCGGCCCCCTACAACCACTAGCTGGTTGGCTGCTCCGAGAGAAACTGACACTTGTCATTTGAGAGCAACCCATCCTCCAAGGACTTTGAGCAAAAATCATCAAGTGAGGAAAAACCAAAAACCCAAAATCCAAACACCTACAAACCCCAAGTGATTGAGCATCACTGAAGAGATTGATCCTGCATGGATCCGGCGCTTGTTACCTTTGAAGACTGTGCTTCTTCCAGACGGTTAGGCTTCATGGTCTAGAGCATCCAAGAGGAATTGTGGATCGCGGAGTGACCAGGTTTGTGAAGGTTTGGAAGTCACCTGAAGACTTACCACGAGTGATTGGACGAGGTCTATGTGACCTTAGTTCAAGGAGAATACGGTGAGGACTGGGTGTCCCGAGCTGCGTGTTCAGGACTGAGTGTCCGGGACTGTGTGTCCTCGAGTTTAAATACTCAGCCGCTCCAACCAGACGTACAACTGAGACAACAGTTGGAACTGGTCTACCAAATCATTGTCTTCACCAAGCTTACTGGTTCTATTTCCTCAACTCTTTCATTTCCTCATAACTGTGTTGTGTGCTTGTTCATATCTGTGTTTGAAGACTTTGACTGAAGACTTTCTCAATTTCCTCAGTTCAATTTCTTCAGTCTGTTTGTCTTCATCCTGTGTTATCCTGTGTTTACGCTTCTGTACTCTGTGCCTGTCTTCATTTCATCATGACGACTATGCTTGTATTCTGTTATGTTTACTTTTGAGTACTCATTCCGCTGCTGGTAGTTCTTCGCTAAGGAATTTCCTCACCAGCAAATTCCTCAGTGAAGAATTTCATAAAAATCGCCTATTCACCCCCCTCTAGTCAATATAACGCACTTTCATTGCTAAGGCGCGACGTCTCGCACGTTCGTAGTCGAATCGTCAAGGTCGACTCCCACAGAAACGATAGCCACCATCTCATCGAAACATCGGGGCACCTTTGCCTCTATCAAGTGGTATCAGATTTCCAGGTTGCTCGGTGAGAGTTTACAGTTTTTCGTAGTTTAGATCGAGTCTGTTCTTCATACCTACAGTCCATGAAAAAAGCCAAAAAAAATAGGGTTAGTTCATCATATCCGAACCAATTGCATAGTCTTTTCAGTATTTTGCTTTGTCGAATTTGCGGTTGCATCGTCGTGTCTAGTTGCTGGTCTCAGAGTCTAGTCTTTTAGAGTTTCGAGTTCTGGTCATAAGTTGTCACGCCGCCGCCACACCATCATCATCGCTCCTGCCACCTACCACCACCGCTTATCCGCCATCGATCCGTATCCATATACCACGACCAATCCGTCTCCATATACCATCAACAATCTGTATCCATATACCACCACGAATCCGTATCCATATACCACCACCGCTGCCATAACCTACCATCATATATCCACCACCCATTCGAGTTCCTTTCATATTAGGTTTGTTTTCGAGGTCTGTCTAATTTCCGATTCGTGTTTCCTTGCCTGAGTAGGTTTCGGAAAAAAAAGAGTCTGGAGACCCGCGGGCAGTTTTTAGGCCAAAATTTTCACGGGCAAACATATTTTTTCCTTATCCTATTTTTAGGCTTTTCTGAGTCTTTTGAGCCATGTGCCATCATAGTGACTTTTTGTTGCACTTTTTTGTCGTCACTGCCCTGATTTCCGAAAAAAAGTCAAAAAAAATTTCGTGCCCATCCTGTCAGTTTGACGAGGGAAGAGTTTCGAGACACTCACAATTATAGTGATTTTTCGCAAAAAAAAGAGGAGCGCCAAAAAAAGAGCGCAAAAAAAAATAGAGCGCAAAGGAAATTCCAAAGTGTGCTTCTCCCTTGTTTACGTGCAGCGCCGTGATTTTATTAGTGTTCTAGGCTCGCGTCTCTAGCACGGTCTAGCCTAGGACCAGCACAGTACCGTCATTGAGCGTTTATTCAACTTTGCATCTCTGAATTGATTATTCTGACCCTTTTTGCTACCATATTATAAGCCTTCCTAGCTCCACATACATCTACGTCAGGCGTTTGACTCTCCCTGGTAATTGCTCTATCCAAGCTTTGAGAGTTTTGACTACGACGGTTGCCGATCACCGCCTGCTGCTGGGTAAGAACTGGTAAGAATTTGGGATTTGCTTGACGGATTTGTGACATCCACCACCACCTCTTGTTAGTAGTCTGTAGGATCATATTCTTGTGTGTTTCTATTGTTGCTAACCATGGCCATATCACAAGCCGACGAGACTGACTAGGAGAACATGACGAATAAGGAGTTGCATGATAAATTTCATCAAATGATGAGTGGACAGGTGCAAGATGTGCTCAACGGATTTGAAGAGGCCATGGAGAAGATAGATGGCATGGAGAAGACGTTCGAAACAAAGCTTGATAACAGGTTTAATGAATTGATCGCGCGTCTTCCACCACCACCACCGGCTGCACCTAACGCACCTCTACAACAACAACAACAACAACGAGGACGACGACTACCTCCATATCGCGAAACTGCCCTCCGCCAAGCGAGCCGTCTCCCTCTTGCACCTGGCCAATCTGTTGGCGCTGCTGTTGATACTTCTGTGGCTCCTGCTGCTGATGCGGAGGAGGATGATTTTGTGGGAGATTACGAGGATGAGGCTGATCAAAATCAGAACTACGTGCAGCCACCTGTACCACCACCAGCAGGTCGACCTCAGGTATATATTTGTAATGGTAGGCCTGCACCACCACCTCAGGTACGAGATGATGTCCATATTCCTAAACTGAAATTGAATATTCCACCATTTGAGGGTAGATATGTTCCTGATATATATCTTACTTGGGAGTTAGAAACTGAACAACAATTTACATGTTTACAATATCCTGAGGAGAGACGAGTTGCTGCTGCCGTTTGTGCTTTCACTAGTTTTGCATGTGTATGGTGGTCTGAACATTGTAGATTATATCCTATTCCAACTACTTGGGCTGCTTTGAAAACTGCTATGCGTACGCGTTGGGTTCCACCATATTATCAACGTGAATTGCTTCAAAAATTGCAGCGTTTAAGACAAGGGAAAAATTCTGTAGAAGAATATTATGAGGAATTACAAACTGGCATGATTAGATGTGGTATTGTTGAGGAGAATGAAGCTATGCTTGCACGTTTTCTGGGTGGATTAAATAGAGAGATTCAGACCATTCTAGACTATAAGGAGTATACTAATATCACTCGTTTATTCCATCTTGCTTGTAAAGCTGAACGTGAAGTGCAGGATCGACAAGCATTGGGGCGAACTAACTTTTCTGCAGGCCGACCTTCATCATGGACACCACGTGCATCTTCTACTTCAACTGCACCAGCACCTCCATCCGGTGCCACCTCCAGCCGTGATACAAGAAAACAGGCACAACCACCATTATCTTCCAAGAGCGCACCTGCGGGTCCTGCACAGCGTTCTTCTTCTTCCATGGCATCAACAGGGCACACAAGTGATATTATTTGTCGCCGTTGTAAGGGAGGAGGTCATTATGCGAGGGAATGCAAATCTCCGCGTGTGATGATTGCTACCGCGGATGGTGGATATGAGTCCGCTAGTGACTATGATGAGGAGACATTGGCTCTTATTACACGTGAAGAACATGGTGGAGATGATTCTGATCATGAGACGCAATACATGGCTCCTGAAGACGCTGACAGGTATGAATGTTTAGTTGCTCAACGTGTTTTGAGTGTGCAGGTCACACAAGCTGAGCAAAATCAGAGGCACAATTTGTTCCATACCAAGGGAGTTGTGAAGGAACGTTCTGTGCGCGTCATAATAGACGGAGGGAGCTGCAACAACTTGGCTAGCATGGAGATGGTGGAGAAGCTTTCTCTCACCACAAGACCACATCCACATCCTTACTACATCCAATGGTTCAACAACAGCGGCAAGGTTAAGGTAACACGTACTGTTCGTGTGCATTTTAGTATCTCTACATATGCTGATTATGTTGATTGTGATGTGGTACCTATGCAAGCATGTTCCTAATTACTTGGTAGACCATGGCAATTTGATAAAAAATCTGTACACCATGGTAGAAACAATCACTACACTCTTGTTCATAAGGATAAAAATATTACTTTGCTTCCTATGACTCCTGTTTCCATTTTGAAAGATGATATTAATAGAGCTAATAAAGCAAAACAGGAGAAGAATAAGAGTGAAAATTAGATTGTGGCAAAAGAATTTGAGCAACAAATGAAGCCTAATAATAAACCATCTAGTGTTGCTTCTGAAATTAAATTGAAAAGTGCATGTTTATTTGCCACCAAATCTGATATTGATGAGCTAGATTTCAGCAAATCTGTTTGCTATGCTTTTGTGTGCAAAGAGGCATTATTTTCATTCTAGGACGTGCCTTCCTCTTTGCCTCCTGCTGTCACTAACATTTTGCAGGAGTTCGCTGACGTTTTTCCACAAGACGTGCCACCGGGATTACCACCTATTCGAGGGATTGAGCATCAGATTGACTTAATTCCCGGTGCTTCACTGCCAAACCGTGCACCATACCGTACCAATCCAGAGGAGACGAAGGAGATTATGCGTCAAGTACAAGAGCTTCTCGACAAAGGTTATATACGCGAATCCCTTAGTCCTTGTGCGGTTCCTATTATTCTAGTGCCGAAAAAGGATGGTACATCACGTATGTGTGTTGATTGTAGAGGCATTAATAATATTACTATTCGTTATCGTCATCCTATTCCTAGGCTAGATGATATGCTTGATGAATTGAGTGGCTCTACAATATTCTCCAAAGTTGATTTGCGTAGTGGCTACCATCAAATTCGTATGAAATTGGGAGATGAATGGAAAACAGCATTTAAAACTAAGTTTGGATTATATGAGTGGTTAGTCATGCCTTTTGGGTTAACTAATGCACCTAGTACTTTCATGAGATTAATGAACGAAGTTTTACGTGCTTTCATTGGACGATTTGTGGTAGTTTACTTTGATGACATATTGATTTATAGCAGATCTTTGGAAGAACATTTGGAACATTTACGTGCTGTTTTTATTGCTCTACGTGATGCACGTTTGTTCGGTAACCTTGGGAAGTGCACCTTTTGCACCGACCGAGTATCTTTTCTTGGCTATGTTGTTACTCCACAGGGAATCGAAGTTGATAAAGCCAAGATTGAAGCTATTGAGAGTTGGCCGCAGCCCAAAACGGTCACACAAGTGAGGAGTTTTCTTGGCCTCGCTGGATTCTATAGGCGTTTTGTGAGAGATTTCAGCACCATTGCTGCACCTCTCAATGAGCTTACAAAGAAAGATGTGCCTTTTCTTTGGGGTACCGCACAGGAAGAAGCCTTCACGGTATTGAAAGATAAGTTGACACATGCTCCTTTACTCCAACTTCCTGATTTTAATAAGACTTTTGAGCTTGAATGTGATGCTAGTGGAATTGGATTAGGAGGTGTGTTATTACAAGATGGCAAACCTGTTGCATACTTTTCTGAAAAATTTAGTGGGCCTAGTCTGAATTATTCTACTTATGATAAAGAATTATATGCTCTTGTTCGGACTTTAGAAACATGGCAACATTATTTATGGCCCAAAGAATTTGTTATACATTCTGATCATGAATCATTGAAACATATTAAAAGTCAAGCTAAACTGAATCGTAGACATGCTAAATGGGTTGAATTCATTGAGACTTTTCCTTATGTCATTAAACACAAGAAGGGAAAAGAAAATGTTATTGCTGATGCATTGTCTTGCCGCTATATTATGCTTTCACAACTTGACTTCAAAATATTTGGTTTGGAGACCATCAAACATCAATATGTGCATGATGCTGATTTTAAAGATGTAATGCAGAATTGTAAAGACGGAAGAATGTGGAACAAGTTCGTCGTTAACGATGGATTTGTGTTTCATGCTAACAAGCTATGCATTCCAGCTAGCTCCATTCGTCTTTTGTTGTTGCAGGAGGCGCATGGAGGAGGATTAATGGGACACTTTGGCGTGAAGAAGACGGAGGACGTACTTGCTACACATTTCTTTTGGCCAAAGATGAGACGGGATGTTGAGAGTTTTATTGCTCGATGCACTACATGTCAAAAAGCTAAGTCACGACTCAATCCTCATGGTTTATATATGCCTTTGCCTGTACCTAGTGTTCCTTGGGAGGATATATCTATGGACTTTGTTTTAGGTTTACCTCGAACAAAGAAGGGGAGGGATAGCATATTTGTTGTCGTGGATAGATTCTCGAAAATGGCACACTTTATACCATGTCATAAAAGCGATGATGCTGTTAATGTTGCTGATTTGTTCTTTCGTGAAATTATTCGCTTGCATGGTGTGCCAAATACTATTGTTTCAGATCGTGATACTAAATTTCTTAGCCACTTTTGGAGATGTTTATGGGCTAAGTTGGGGACTAAACTGCTTTTTAGTACTACTTGTCACCCCCAAACTGATGGACAAACTGAAGTAGTCAATAGAACATTGTCTACTATGCTTAGGGCTGTTTTGAAGAATAATAAGAAAATGTGGGAGGAATGCTTGCCTCATATTGAATTTGCTTATAATCGTTCATTGCATTCTACTACTAAGTGATGAGGACATCAATACAATTGTTACACCCACAGCCCCTGCTGCTATACATACTGGACCAATTACTAGAGCTCGTGCACGCCAACTAAATTACCAGGTACTTTCGTTTCTTGGTAATGATTCTAATGTTCATGAGAATATGATGCTGCCTAAATTGGATACATTTGTTTTGCTTACAAATGAAGGGCCTAGCTTGGAGAAGGATGAACATTGGAGCAAGAACAAGCATGGAGATGATGGCATGCGCAAGGCAAACAAGAACGGAGTTACAAGTGATGATTTCAGGACTTTGAAGCCACCATAATGGGTGCATGAAGCCTTGGACGAAATATACAAGATGCCACTTCATAAATTTCGTCCCGAGGCTATTTTAGGTGCTGCGTCACCTTATTATTGGGCCAGGCCCATGTAATTTCGAAATACATAAGTATAGGCTATTTTTAGAGTCCGTATGTGTGGGGAAACAAGAGATAGGGTTGATTTCGGACCCCTCCACCAAGGGCCACGAAATTCCCCCCCCCCTTCCTCCATATATACAGCCCTTAGGGCATCGTTTAGACTTTGGGTTTTGTTTAGATTAAAAGTTCGCCATAGCTGCAACTTCGCGTACTTCGTTTGTGTTCAACGACCAGACAAAGGCGTCACAGAACCCCACCTTGATCAATAAAGCTTTCATCTTATATTCGCAATATCCAGATTGCAATCTTAGTTTCTTGCTTGTTCTTCGTTTGCTCGCAGGAAACAGACCCTCGTGGTCAGGTTGATCGTGCTCCGGCGTGGTCAATAACCTCTCGGAGTTGGTTTAGCGATTGCTAAGGCGCGACGTCCTCACACGTTCGTAGTCGGATCGTCAAAGTCGACTTCCACCAAAGCGAAATCCACCATCTCATCGAAAGACGGGACACCTTTGCCTCTATCACAATCCAGAGGAGACGAAGGAGATTATGCGTCAAGTACAAGAGCTTCTCGACAAAGGTTATATACGCGAATCCCTTAGTCCTTGTGCTGTTCCTATTATTCTAGTGCCGAAAAAGGATGGTACATCACGTATGTGTGTTGATTGTAGAGGCATTAATAATATTACTATTCGTTATCGTCATCCTATTCCTAGGCTAGATGATATGCTTGATGAATTGAGTGGCTCTACAATATTCTCCAAAGTTGATTTGCGTAGTGGCTACCATCAAATTCGTATGAAATTTGGAGATGAATGGAAAACAGCATTTAAAACTAAGTTTGGATTATATGAGTGGTTAGTCATGCCTTTTGGGTTAACTAATGCACCTAGTACTTTCATGAGATTAATGAACGAAGTTTTACGTGCTTTCATTGGACGATTTGTGGTAGTTTACTTTGATGACATATTGATTTATAGCAGATCTTTGGAAGAACATTTGGAACATTTACGTGCTGTTTTTATTGCTCTACGTGATGCACGTTTGTTTGGTAACCTTGGGAAGTGCACCTTTTGCACCGACCGAGTATCTTTTCTTGGCTATGTTGTTACTCCACAGGGAATTGAAGTTGATAAAGCCAAGATTGAAGCTATTGATAGTTGGCCGCAACCCAAAACGGTCACACACGTGAGGAGTTTTCTTGGCCTCGCTGGATTCTATAGGCGTTTTGTGAGGGATTTCAGCACCATTGCTGCACCTCTCAATGAGCTTACAAAGAAAGATGTGCCTTTTCTTTGGGGTACCGCACAGGAAGAAGCCTTCTCTGTATTGAAAGATAAGTTGACACATGCTCCTTTACTCCAACTTCCTGATTTTAATAAGACTTTTGAGCTTGAATGTGATGCTAGTGGAATTGGATTAGGAGGTGTGTTATTACAAGATGGCAAACCCGTTGCATACTTTTCTGAAAAATTGAGTGGGCCTAGTCTGAACTATTCTACTTATGATAAAGAATTATATGCTCTTGTTCGGACTTTAGAAACATGGCAACATTATTTATGGCCCAAAGAATTTGTTATACATTCTGATCATGAATCTTTGAAACATATTAAAAGTCAAGCTAAACTGAATCGTAGACATGCTAAATGGGTTGAATTCATTGAGACTTTCCCTTATGTCATTAAACACAAGAAGGGAAAAGAAAATGTTATTGCTGATGCATTGTCTCGTCGCTATACTATGCTTTCACAACTTGACTTCAAAATATTTGGTTTGGAGACCATCAAAGATCAATATGTGCATGATGCTGATTTTAAAGATGTAATGCAAAATTGTAAAGAAGGAAGAATGTGGAACAAGTTTGTCGTTAACGATGGATTTGTGTTTCGTGCTAACAAGCTATGCATTCCAGCTAGCTCCGTTCGTCTTTTGTTGTTGCAGGAGGCGCATGGAGGAGGATTAATGGGACACTTTGGCGTGAAGAAGACGGAGGACGTACTTGCTACACATTTCTTTTGGCCAAAGATGAGACGGGATGTTGAGCGTTTTATTGCTCGGTGCACTACATGTCAAAAAGCTAAGTCACGACTCAATCCTCATGGTTTATATATGCCGTTGCCTGTACCTAGTGTTCCTTGGGAGGATATATCTATGGACTTTGTTTTAGGTTTACCTCGAACAAAGAAGGGGAGGGATAGCATATTTGTTGTCGTGGATAGATTCTCGAAAATGGCACACTTTATACCATGTCATAAAAGCGATGATGCTGTTAATGTTGCTGATTTGTTCTTTCGTGAAATTATTCGCTTGCATGGTGTGCCAAATACTATTGTTTCAGATCGTGATACTAAATTTCTTAGCCACTTTTGGAGATGTTTATGGGCTAAGTTGGGGACTAAACTGCTTTTTAGTACTACTTGTCACCCCCAAACTGATGGACAAACTGAAGTAGTCAATAGAACGTTGTCTACTATGCTTAGGGCTGTTTTGAAGAATAATAAGAAAATGTGGGAGGAATGCTTGCCTCATATTGAATTTGCTTATAATCGTTCATTGCATTCTACTACTAAGATCTGCCCTTTTGAAGTTGTGTATGGTTTCCTACCTCGTGCACCTATTGATTTGTTGCCTCTTCCATCTTCGGAGAAGGTTAATTTTGATGCTAAACAACGTGCTGAATTGATTTTAAAAATGCATGAGTTAACTAAGGAAAACATTGAGCGCATGAATGCTAAATATAAACTTGCTGGAGATAAGGGTAGAAAACATGTTGTGTTTGCACCTGGAGATCTTGTTTGGTTACATTTGCGTAAGGATAGATTTCCTGATTTGCGCAAATCAAAGTTAATGCCACGTGCTGATGGTCCCTTTAAGGTGTTAGAGAAAATAAATGATAATGCATATAAACTTGAGCTGCCTGCAGATTTTGGGGTTAGTCCCACTTTTAACATTGCAGATTTGAAGCCTTATTTGGGTGAGGAAGATGAACTTCCGTCGAGGACGACTTTATTTCAAGAAGGGGAGGATGATGAGGACATCAATACAATTGTTACACCCACAGCCCCTGCTGCTATAAATACTGGACCAATTACTAGAGCTCGTGCACGCCAACTAAATTACCAGGTACTTTCGTTTCTTGGTAATGATTCTAATGTTCATGAGAATATGATGCTGCCTAAATTGGATACATTTGTTTTGCTTACAAATGAAGGGCCTAGCTTGGAGAAGGATGAACATTGGAGCAAGAACAAGCATGGAGATGATGGCATGCGCAAGGGGAACAAGAACGGAGTTACAAGTGATGATTTCAAGACTTTGAAGCCACCATAATGGGTGCATGAAGCCTTGGACGAAATATACAAGATGCCACTTCATAAATTTCGTCCCGAGGCTATTTTAGGTGTTGCGTCACCTTATTATTGGGCCAGGCCCATGTGATTTCGAAATACATAAGTATAGGCTATTTTTAGAGTCCGTATGTGTGGGGAAACAAGAGATAGGGTTGATTTCGGACCCCTCCACCAAGGGCCACGAAATTCCCCCCTCTTCCTCCATATATACAGCCCTTAGGGCATCGTGTAGACTTTGGGTTTTGTTTAGATTAAAAGTTCGCCATAGCTGCAACTTCGCGTACTTCGTTTGTGTTCAACGACCAGACAAAGGCGTCACAGAACCCCACCTTGATCAATAAAGCTTTCATCTTATATTCGAAATATCCAGATTGCAATCTTAGTTTCTTGCTTGTTCTTCGTTTGCTCGCAGGAAACAGACCCTCGTGGTCAGGTTGATCGTGCTCCGGCGTGGTTAATAACCTCTTGGAGTTGGTTTAGCGATTGCTAAGGCGCGACGTCCTCGCACGTTCGTAGTCGGATCGTCAAAGTCGACTTCCACCAAAGCGATATCCATCATCTCATCGAAAGACGGGACACCTTTGCCTCTATCACGCACCACTCACTATCAAATATCAAGTGAAGATGATAGAGGCTGGGGTGTCCCGATGTTTCGATGAGATGGTGACTATCGTTTTCTGTGGGAGTCGACCTTGACGATTCGACTACGAACGTGCGAGACGTCGCGCCTTAGCAATCGCTAAACCAACTTCCGAGGGTTATTGACCACGCCGGAGCACGATCAACCTGACCACGAGGGTATGTTTCCTGCGAACAAACAAAGAACAAGCAAGAAACTGAGATTGCAATCGGGATATTGCGAATATAAGATGAAAGCTTTATTGATCAAGGTGGGGTTCTGTGACGTCTTGGTCTGGTCGTTGGACACAAACGAAGTACGCAAAGTTGCAGCTATGGAGAACTTTTAATCTAAACAAAACGCACAGTCTAAACGATGCCCTAAGGGCTGTATATATGGAGGAAGAGGGGGGAATTTCGTGGCCCTTGAGGGTGGGGTCCGAAACCAACCCTAACTCTTGTTTCCCCACACATACGGACTCTAAAAATAGTCTATACTTAAGTATTTCGAAATTACATGGGCCTGGCCCATTAATAAGGTGACGCAGCACCTAGAATAGCCTATGGACGAATAGTATGAAGTGGCATCTTGTATATTTCGTCCAAGGCTTCATGCACTCCTTATGGCGGCTTCAAAGTCCTGAAATCATTACTTGTAACTCCGTTCTTGATCCCTTTGCGCATGCCATCAACTCCATGCGTGTTCTTGCTCCAATGTTCATCCTTCTCCAAGCTAGGCCCTTCATTTGTAAGCAAAAAAAATGTATCCAATTTAGGCAGCATCATAATCTCATGAACATTAGAATCATTACCAAGAAACGAAAGTACCTGGTAATTTAATTGGCGTGCGCGAGCTCTAGTAATTGGTTCAGTATATGTAATAGTAGGGGCTGTGGGTGTAACAATGGTATTGATGTCCTCATCATCCTCCCCTTCTTGAAATGAAGTAGTCCTCGACGGAAGCGCATCTTCCTCACCCAAATAAGGCTTCAAATCTGCAATGTTAAAAGTGGGACTAACCCCAAAATCTATAGGTAGCTCAAGTTTATATGCATTATCATTTATTTTCTCTAACACCTTAAAAGGACCATCAGCATGTGGCATTAGCTTTGATTTGCGCAGATTAGGAAATCTATCTTTACGCAAATATAACCAAACAAGATCTCCAGGCGCAAACACAACATGTTTTCTACCCTTATCTCCAGCAAGTTTATATTTAGCATTCATACGCTCAATGTTTTTCTTATTTAACTCATGCATTTTTAAAATCAATTCAGAACATTCTTTAGCATCAAAATTAACCTTCTCTAAAGATGGAAGAGGCAACAAATCAATAGGTGCACGAGGTAGGAAACCATACACAATTTCAAAAGGGCACATCTTAGTAGTAGAATGCAATGAACGATTATAAGCAAATTCAATATGAGGCAAGCATTCTTCCCACATTTTCTTGTTATTCTTCAAAACAGCCTAAGCATAGTAGACAATGTTCTATTGACTACTTCAGTTTGTCCATCAGTTTGGGGGTGACAAGTAGTACTAAAAAGCAGCTTAGTCCCCAACTTAGCCCATAAACATCTCCAAAAGTGGCTAAGAAATTTAGTATCACGATCTGAAACAATAGTATTTGGCACACCATGTAAGCGAATAATTTCATGAGAGAACAAATCAGCAACATTAATAGCATCATCGCTTTTATGACATGGTATAAAGTGTGCCATTTTCGAGAACCTATCCACGACAACAAATATGCTATCCCTCCCCTTCTTTGTTCGAGGTAAACCTAAAACAAAGTCCATAGATATATCCTCCCAAGGAACACTAGGTACAGGCAAAGGCATATATAAACCATGAGGATTGAGTCGTGACTTAGCTCTTTGACATGTAGTGCAGCGAGCAACAAAACGCTCAACACCCCGTCTCATCTTTGGCCAAAAGAAATGTGTAGCAAATATATCCTCCGTCTTCTTGACGCCAAAGTGTCCCATTAATCCTCCTCCATGCGCCTCCTGCAACAACAAAAGACGAACGGAGCTAGCTGGAATGCATAGCTTGTTAGCACGAAACACAAATCCATCGTTAAGAACGAACTTGTTCCAAGTTCTCCCTTCCTTACAATTCTGCAATACATCTTTAAATTCAGCATCATGAACATATTGATCTTTGATGGTCTCCAAAGCAAATATTTTAAAGTCAAGTTGTGAAAGCATAGTATAACGACGAGACAATGCATCAGCAATAACATTTTCTTTACCCTTCTTGTGTTTAATGACATAAGGGAAAGTCTCAATGAATTCAACCCATTTAGCATGTCTACGGTTCAGTTTTGCTTGACTTTTAATGTGTTTCAAAGATTCATGATCAGAATGTATAAAAATTCCATGAGCCATAAATAATGTTGCCATGTTTCTAAGGTCCGAACAAGAGCATATAATTCTTTATCATAAGTAGAATAGTTCAGACTAGGCCCACTCAATTTTTCAGAAAAGTATGCAACAGGTTTTCCATCTTGTAATAACACACCTCCTAATCCAATTCCACTAGCATCACATTCAAGCTCAAAAGTCTTATTGAAATTAGGAAGTTGGAGTAAAGGAGCATGTGTCAACTTATCTTTCAATACCTTGAAGGCTTCTTCTTGTGCGGTACCCCAAAAAGGCACATCCTTCTTTGTAAGCTCGTTGAGAGGTGCAGCAATGGTGCTGAAATCTCTCACAAAACGCCTATAGAAACCTGCGAGGCCAAGGAAACTCCTCACTTGTGTGACCGTTTTAGGCTGCGGCCAACTCTCAATAGCTTCAATCTTGGCTTTATCAACTTCAATTCCCTGTAGAGTAACAACATAGCCAAGAAAAGATACTCGGTCGGTGCAAAAGGTGCACTTTCCAAGGTTTCCAAATAAATGTGCATCACGTAGAGCAATAAAAACAGCACGTAAATGTTCCAAATGTTCGTCCAAAGATTTGCTATAAATCAATATGTCATCAAAGTAAACTACCACAAATCGTCCAATGAAAGCACGTAAAACTTCGTTCATTAACCTCATGAAAGTACTAGGTGCATTAGTTAACCCAAAAGGCATGACTAACCACTCATATAATCCAAACTTAGTGTTAAATGCTGTTTTCCATTCATCTCCCAATTTCATACGAATTTGATGGTATCCACTACGCAAATCAACTTTGGAGAATATTGTAGAGCCACTCAATTCATCAAGCATATCATCTAACCTAGGAATAGGATGACGATAACGAGTAGTAATATTATTAATGCCTCTACAATCAACGCACATACGCGACGTACCATCCTTTTTCGGCACTAAAATGATAGGAATAGCACAAGGACTAAGGGAATCGCGTATATAACCTTTGTCGAGCAGTTCTTGTACTTGACGCATAATCTCCTTCGTCTCCCCTGGATTGGTACAGTATGGTGCACGGTTGGGTAGCGAAGCACCGGGAATTAAGTCAATTTGATGCTCAATCCCTCGAATAGGTGGTAATCCCGGTGGCACGTCTTGTGGAAAGACGTCAGCGAACTCCTGCAAAATGTTAGTGACAGCAGGGGGCAAAGAGGAAGGCACGTCCTCGAATGAAAATAATGCCTCTTTGCACACAAAAGCATAGCAAACAGATTTGCTAAAATCTAGCTCATCAATATCAGATTTGGTGGCAAGTAAACATGCACTTTTCAATTTAATTTCAGAAACAACAGTAGATGGTTTATTATTAGGCTTCATTTGGTGCTCAAATTCTTTTGCCACAATCTGATTTTCACTCTTATTTGTCTCCTGTTTTGCTTTATTAGCTCTATTAATATCATCTTTCAAAATGGAATCAGGAGTCATAGGAAGCAAAGTAATATTTTTATCGTTATGAACAAGAGTATACTGATTGTTTCTACCATGGTGTACAGAATTTTTATCAAATTGCCATGGTCTACCAAGTAATAAGGAACATGCTTGCATAGGTACCACATCACAATCAACATAATCAGCATATTTAGAGATACTAAAATGCACACGAACAGTACGTGTTACCTTAATCTTGCCGCCGTTGTTGAACCATTGGATGTAGTAAGGATGTGGATGTGGTCTTGTGGTGAGAGATAGCTTCTCCACCATCTCCATGCTAGCCAAGTTATTGCAGCTCCGTCCATCTATGATCACGCGAATAGAACGTTCCTTCATAACTCCCTTTGTATGGAACAAATTATGCCTCTGATTTTGCTTAGCTTGTGTAACCTGCACACTCAAAACACGTTGAGCAACTAAACATTCATACCTGTCAGCATCTTCAGGAGCCATGTATTGCGTCTCATGATCAGAATCGTCTCCACCGTGTTCGTCACGTACAATAAGAGCCAAAGTCTCCTCATCATAGTCACTAGCGGACTCATACCCACCATCCTCAGTAACAATCATCACACGCTTAGATGGGCATTCTCTCGCATAATGACCTCCACCCTTGCAACGTCGACAAATAATATCATGTGTTTGCCCTGTTGATGCCATGGATGAAGAAGAGCTCTTTGCAGGCCCAGAAGGTGTGCTCTTGGCAGATAGTGGTGATTGTGCCTGCTTTATTGTATCACGGTTGGAGGTGGCAACCAACGGAGGCGCCGGTGTAGCAGAACGTGTGGAAGTAGATGATGCACGTGGTGTCCATGATGAAGGTCGACCTGCTGAAAAGTTAGTCCGCGCCAATGCCTGTCGATCCTGCACTTCACGTTCAGCCTTACAAGCAAGATGGAATAAACGAGTGATATTAGTATACTCCTTATACTCTAGAATCGTCTGAATCTCTCTATTTAATCCACCCATAAAAGGTGCAAGCATAGCTTCATTCTCCTAAACAATACCACATCTAATCATGCCAGTTTGTAATTCCTGATAATATTCTTCTGCAGAATTTTTTCCCTGTCTTAAGCGCTGCAATTTTTGAAGTAATTCACGTTGATAATATGGTGGAACCCAACGAGTACGCATAGCAGTTTTCAAAGCAGCCCAAGTAGCCGGAATAGGATATAATCTACAATGCTCAGACCACCAAACACATGCAAAACTAGTGAAAGCACAAACAGCAGCAGGAACACGTCTCTCCTCGGGATATTGTAAACATGTAAATCGTTGTTCAGTTTCTAACTCCCAAGTAAGATATATATCAGGAACATATCTACCCTCAAATGGTGGAATATTCAATTTTAGTTTAGGGAGATGGTCATGATCTCGTACCTGAGGGTGAGCCCTACCATTGCCATTATTTGCATGTGGACGACCTGGTGGTTGCTGTGCTGGTGGTGGCACGTAGTTCTGATTTTGATCAACCTTATCCTCATAATCTCCCACATAATCATCCTCCTCCACATCAGAAGTAGGTTCCATAGAAGTATCAACAGTAGCACCAGCAGTTTGGCCCGACTTAAGAGGGACACGGCTCGCTCGGCGGAGGGCTGTTTCCCGACGTGGAGGTAGTCGGTGTTGTTGCTGTTCTTGCAGAGGTGGGGCAGGAGCAGCCGGTGGTGGTGGTGGAAAACGTGAAAGCAATTCAGCAAACTTGTTATCGAGCTTTGTTTCAAATGTCTTCTCCATGCCATCTATCTTCTCCATGGCCTCTTCAAATCTGTTTATCACATCTTGCACCTGTCCACTCATCATTTGCTGAAACGTATCATGAAGCTCCTTGTTCGTCAAGTTCTCCCAGTCAGTCTCGTCGGCTTGTGATCCTGGCATGGTTAGCAGCAATAGAAACACACAAGAATATGATCCTACAGACTACTAACAAGTGGTGGTGGTGGCGGGTGTCACAAATCCGTCAAGCAAATCTCAAATTCTTACCAGTTCTTACCCAGCAGCAGGCGGTGATCGGCAACCGTTGTAGTCAAAACTCTCAAAAGCTTGGATAGAGCGATTGCCAGGGAGAGTCAAATGCACGACGTAGATGTATGTGGAGCTGGGAAGGCTTATAGTATGGTAGCAAAAAGGGTCAGCAATAATCAATTCAGAGATGCAAAGTTGAATAAACACTCAACGACGGTACTGTGCTGGTCCTAGGCTAGACCGTGCTAGAGACGCAAGCCTAGAACACTAACAAAATCACGGCGCTGCACGTAAATAAGGGAAAAGCACACTCTGGAACTCTCTTTTTTTGCGCTCCTTTTTTTTGCGCTCCTCTTTATTTTTTGTGAAAAATCACTATAATGGCGAGTGTCTCAAAACTCTTCCCTCGTCAAACTGATAGGATGGGCACGAAAAAAAAATTCACTTTTTTTCGGAAATCAGGGCAGCGACGATGAAAAAGTGCGACAAAAAATCACTATGATGGCACGTGGCTCAAAAGACTCAGAAAAGCCTAAAAATAGGATAGGGAAAAAAATTTGCCCGTGAAAATTTTGGCCTAAAAACTGCCCGGGGGTCTCCAGACTCTTTTTTTTTCCGAGACCTACGCAGGCAAGGAAACACGAATCGGAATTTAGATTGATCTCAAGAAGAAACCTAATATGAGAAGAACTCGGATTGGTGGTGGATATATGGATGTGGTATATGGCAGCGGTGGTGGTATATGGTAGAGGTGGTGGTATATGGATAGAGATTGGTGGTGGTATATGGATACGGATTGGTGGTGGTATATGGATATAGATTCAGAGCGGTGGCGGATAAGCAAAAGTGGTAGATGGGCGATGATGATGGTGCGGCGGCGGCGTGACAACTTATGACCAGAACTCGAAACTCTAAAAGACTAGACTCTAAGACCAGCAACTTGACACGACGATGCAACCGCAAATTCAACAAAGCAAAAACCCTAAAAAGATTATGCAAAGGCTCAGATTGGTTCGGATATCATGAACTAACCCTAATTTTTTTGTGTGGCTTTTTCGTGGACTGTAGGTATGAAGAACAGACTCGATCTAATCTATGAAAAACTGTAAAATCTCACCGAGCAACCTGGAAATCTGATACCACTTGATAGAGGCTGGGGTGTCCCGATGTTTCGATGAGATGGTGGCTATCGTTTTCTGTGGGAGTCGACCTTGACGATCCGACTACGAACGTGCGAGACGTCGTGCCTTAGCAATCGCTAAACCAACTTCCGAGGGTTATTGACCACGCCGGAGCACGATCAACCTGACCACGAGGGTATGTTTCCTGCGAACAAACGAAGAACAAGCAAGAAACTGAGATTGCAATCGGGATATTGCGAATATAAGATGAAAGCTTTATTGATCAAGGTGGGGTTCTGTGACGTCTTGGTCTGGTCGTTGGACACAAACGAAGTACGCGAAGTTGCAGCTATGGCGAACTTTTAATCTAAACAAAACCCACAGTCTAAACAATGCCCTAAGGGTTGTATATATGGAGGAAGAGGGGGGAATATCGTGGCCCTTGAGGGTGGGGTCCGAAACCAACCCTAACTCTTGTTTCCCCACACATACGGACTCTAAAAATAGCCTATACTTAAGTATTTCGAAATTACATGGGCCTGGCCCATTAATAAGGTGACGCAGCACCTAGAATAGCCTATGGACGAATATTATGAAGTGGCATCTTGTATATTTCATCCAAGGCTTCATGCACTCCTTATGGCGGCTTCAAAGTCCTGAAATCATTACTTGTAACTCCGTTCTTGATCCCCTTGCGCATGCCATCAACTCCATGCGTGTTCTTGCTCCAATGTTCATCCTTCTCCAAGCTAGGCCCCTTCATTTGTAAGCAAAACAATTGTATCCAATTTAGGCAGCATCATAATCTCATGAACATTAGAATCATTACCAAGAAACGAAAGTACCTGGTAATTTAATTGGCATGCGCGAGCTCTAGTAATTGGTCCAGTATATGTAACAGTAGGGGCTGTGGGTGTAACATTGGTATTGATGTCATCATCAGAAGATGACTCTAATTGTGGTTCCAAACCCAGCTACCAAACACTTGCTAAAATTGCAACTGAACAACGGAAAGCTATGGAACATATTCAAAAACTGTTAGACAAAAGCGATGACCTGTTAGACACTGAAATGACTCGATCCCAGTCCTTAATTGAAGACATAAAGAATCTTCATGTTAAGTATGAGGAACTTGAAAGTCGTCATGAAACGCTCTCAACAACTCATGAAAAGCTTTCCTATGATTATCTTCAAAGGAAGCAAGATCTTGAGAAATTGAGAGCGGCTCATGAAGATCTTCAAAAGGAAAACGAGTCACTTCGCACCAAACAGATCGGTCCCGCTAAGGAAGGATTTGAACCACCATGTCTTAAATGCATTGAGCATGACAACACTACTTCTGTTGCTGGATGTTCTACTGCTGCTACTATTGTAATATCTTCAACTGTTGATGTGGTAACTAACCCTCTGCTGAGGATGCCACTGCTATTGCTGATGAAAATGCTAGGTTGAAGACATTGCTTGAAACAGGGATGTACAAAAGTCTCAAAGGGCATCAGACACTATGTGATGTCCTCAAAAGGCAGATTCTGAACCGAAACCCTAGGAAAGAGGGTGTTGGGTTCAAAAGGAAAATGAATGATGATGGCTCTTACTGGAAACCTGAGCAGTACCCCAAAACCACATTGGTTGCTGCAAAGGAGCCTTCAGTGGATCCATCCACCCTATCTTGCTTCACTTGCACTAATCCTATTTTCACTGATGAATCCTTTGATGCAAACTATAAATTGTTTAAGAATCAGAATGGTGAAGTGTTTGCCAGGTATATTGGTACTAACTGCAGGAATGGGACATCTATGAAGAAAGTCTAGGTGCCGAAAAAGTGTCTAGAGAATCTTCCTGTGAATGTCGTCATGACACCACAAGTGAAGAAGACAAACCCCAGACCACAGGCTTCATATGGTCCAAAGGCTTCATACAAACAGAGGACTCACCTGAGTCGCACTAACGCAAATGTTTTGCAGGGAAACCATACTCAGGCCTATGAATATGAGCGTGTTTCATCAAACCTCCATGTTCATAAGACCCAGAACTACTCTGCTTATTCTTATGAGTACTATTGTCCACCTGCAAGACTATTTGCTAGGGCTCCAAAGCCAAAGTTCTCAGATGGTGCACTTAGACTCATTGCTTCGAAGCCACCCTTGAAGATGTGGGTGGCTAAGAAAGCTTAACTCTCTTTTGCAGGGAAGGGTCTCTAGTCGAAAATCAAATGCGTCTGAAGCTATTGATAGAGGCAAAGGTGTCCCGTCTTTCGATGAGATGATGGATATCGCTTTGGTGGAAGTCGACTTTGACGATCCGACTACGAACGTGCGAGGACGTCGCGCCTTAGCAATCGCTAAACCAACTCCGAGAGGTTATTGACCACGCCGGAGCTCGATCAACCTGACCACGAGGGTCTGTTTCCTGCGAGCAAACGAAGAACAAGCAAGAAGCTAAGATTGCAATCTGGATATTGCGAATATAATATGAAAGCTTTATTGATCAAGGTGGGGTTCTGTGACGCCTTTGTCTGGTCGTTGAACACAAACGAAGTACGCGAAGTTGCAGCTATGGCGAACTTTTAATCTAAACAAAACCCAAAGTCTAAACGATGCCCTAAGGGCTGTATATATGGAGGAAGAGGGGGGAATTTCGTGGCCCTTGGTGGAGGAGTCCGAAATCAACCCTATCTCTTGTTTCCCCACACATAGGGACTCTAAAAATAGCCTATACTTATGTATTTCGAAATTACATGGGCCTGGCCCAATAATAAGGTGACGCAGCACCTAAAATAGCCTCGGGACGAAATGTATGAAGTGGCATCTTGTATATTTCGTCCAAGGCTTCATGCACCCATTATGGTGGCTTCAAAGTCCTGAAATCATCACTTGTAACTCCGTTCTTGTTCCCCTTGCGCATGCCATCATCTCCATGCTTGTTCTTGCTCCAATGTTCATCCTTCTCCAAGCTAGGCCCTTCATTTGTAAGCAAAACAAATGTATCCAATTTAGGCAGCATCATATTCTCATGAACATTAGAATCATTACCAAGAAACGAAAGTACCTGGTAATTTAGTTGGCGTGCACGAGCTCTAGTAATTGGTCCAGTATGTATAGCAGCAGGGGCTGTGGGTGTAACAATTGTATTGATGTCCTCATCATCCTCCGTTTAGGCCCAAAATTTTTTGAAAACGCATTTTTCGAAAAATTTTCTGGCTATCCTATTTTTAGGTGTTTCTGAGTGTTTTGAGACATGTGCCATTATAGGAAGTTTTTTTTGACCCGTTTCCAGTTTTTGGGTCCGGACAGTCAAAAAAAAAATTGGTCAAAAAAATTTCGTGCCCATCCTGTCAGTTTGAGCTAAGAAGAGTTTTGAGACACTCGCCATTATAGT
>NC_041390.1:290416432-290418293 GCF_002162155.2 Triticum dicoccoides
GTGCGTTTGACTCTCCCTGGTAATCGCTCTATCCAAGCTTTGAGAGTTTTGACTACAACGGTTGCCGATCACCGCCTGTTGCTGGGTAAGAACTGGTAAGAATTTGAGTTTTGCTTGACGAATTTGTGACACCCACCACCACCACTTGTTCGTAGTCTGTAGGATCATATTCTTGTGTGTTTCTATTGCTGCTAACCATGCCAGGATCACAAGCCGACGAGATTGACTGGGAGAATTTATCGAACAAGGAGCTTCATGATAAGTTTCAGCAAATGATGACTGAACAGGTGCAAGATGTGCTGAACAATTTTGAAGAGGCCATGGAGAAGATCACTGGCCTTGAGAAGACGTTCGAAACAAAGCTCGATAACAGATTTAATGAATTGCTCGCGCGTCTTCCACCACCACCACCCGCTGCACCTAACGCACCTCTCCAACAACAACAACAACAACGACTACCTCCACGTCGCGAAATAAACCTTCGCCGAGCGAGCCGTGTTCCTCTTGCGTTTGGCCAAACTGTTGGTGCTGCTGTTGATACTTCTGTGGCTCCTGCTACTGTTGTTGCTGGTACCCAGGAGGATGATGAGTATGCGGGCGATTATGAGGATGAGGTTGATCAAAATCAGATCTACGAGCAGCCACCAGCACCACCACCAGCAGGTCGACCTCAGGTATATATTCGTAATGGTAGGCCTGCACCACCACCTCAGGTACGAGATGATGTCCATATTCCTAAACTGAAATTGAATATTCCACCATTTGAGGGTAGATATGTTCCTGATATATATCTTACTTGGGAGTTAGAAACTGAACAACGATTTACATGTTCACAATATCCTGAGGAGAGACGAGTTGTTGCTGCTGTTTGTGCTTTCACTAGTTTTGCATGTGTATGGTGGTCTGAACATTGTAGATTATATCCTATTCCAACTACTTGGGCTGCTTTGAAAACTGCTATGCGTACGCGTTGGGTTCCACCTTATTATCAACGTGAATTGCTTCAAAAATTGCAGCGTTTAAGACAAGGAAAAAATTATGTAGAAGAATATTATCAGGAATTACAAACTGGCATGATTAGATGTGGTATTGTTGAGGAGAATGAAGCTATGCTTGCACGTTTTCTGGGTGGATTAAATAGAGAGATTCAGACCATTCTCGACTATAAGGAGTATACTAATATCACTCGTTTATTCCATCTTGCTTGTAAAGCTGAACGTGAAGTGCAGGATCGACAAGCATTGGGGCGAACTAACTTTTCTGCAGGCCGACCTTCATCATGGACACCACGTGCATCTTCTACTTCAACTGCACTAGCACCTCCATCAGGTGCCACGTCCAGCCGTGATACAAGAAAACAGGCACAACCACCATTATCTACCAAGAGCGCACCTGCGGGGCCTACACAGCGTTCTTCTTCCATAGCATCAACAGGGCACACAAGTGATATTATTTGTCGTCGTTGTAAGGGAGGAGGTCATTATGCGAGAGAATGCAAATCTCCGCGTGTGATGATTGCTACCGCGGATGGTGGATATGAGTCCGCTAGTGACTATGATGAGGAGACTTTGGCTCTTATTACACGTGAAGAACATGGTGGAGATGATTCTGATAATGAGACGCAATACATGGCTCCTGAAGACGCTGACAGGTATGAATGTTTAGTTGCTCAACGTGTTTTGAGTGTGCAGATCACACAAGCTGAGCAAAATCAGAGGCACAATTTGTTCCATACCAAGGGAGTTGTGAAGGAACGTTCTGTGCGCGTCATCATAGACGGAGGGAGCTGCAACAACTTGGCTAGCATGGAGATGGTCGAGAAGCTTTCTCTCACCACAAGACCACATCCACATCCTTACTA
>NC_041390.1:290509632-290520639 GCF_002162155.2 Triticum dicoccoides
CGCGCCTTAGCAATCGCTAAACCAACTCCGAGAGGTTATTGACCACGCCGGAGCACGATCAACCTGACCACGAGGGTCTGTTTCCTGCGAGCAAACGAAGAACAAGCAAGAAACTAAGATTGCAATCTGGATATTGCGAATATAAGATGAAAGCTTTATTGATCAAGGTGGGGTTCTGTGACGCCTTTGTCTGGTCGTTGAACACAAACGAAGTACGCGAAGTTGCAGCTATGGCGAACTTTTAATCTAAACAAAACCCAAAGTCTAAACGATGCCCTAAGGGCTGTATATATGGAGGAAGAGGGGGGAATTTCGTGGCCCTTGGTGGAGGGGTCCGAAATCAACCCTATCTCTTATTTCCCCACACATACGGACTCTAAAAATAGCCTATACTTATGTATTTCGAAATTACATGGGCCTGGCCCAATAATAAGGTGATGCAGCACCTAAAATAGCCTCTTGACGAAATTTATGAAGTGGCATCTTGTATATTTCGTCCAAGGCTTCATGCACCCATTATGGTGGCTTCAAAGTCCTGAAATCATCACTTGTCACTCCGTTCTTGTTTCCCTTGCGCATGCCATCATCTCCATGCTTGTTCTTGCTCCAATGTTCATCCTTCTCCAAGCTAGGCCCTTCATTTGTAAGCAAAACAAATGTATCCAATTTAGGCAGCATCATATTCTCATGAACATTAGAATCATTACCAAGAAACGAAAGTACCTGGTAATTTAATTGGCGTGCACGAGCTCTAGTAATTGGTCCAGTATGTATAGCAGCAGGGGCTGTGGGTGTAACAATTGTATTGATGTCCTCATCACCACGTGATCAAACAACTGAAATACTAACAATTTTGAGTGCACCCATTGAATTAACTATTGATGCAAAAGAACCAATGTTTAATCATTTTGATATGACCTCTAATCTTGGTGATGATTCTGTGTTAAATGACTTATTGCATGTTTGCTTATTTAAGCAAGTTGTAGCATGTAAATTTGATGAAAGTAAGGTTTATTCACCAATGTTGGGATGGTTTAATGATGAACATTGTCAATCTTTTGAAATGAATAAGAGCTTCACTTATATGTGCAAACTGAGTTGCAATATTTTCATGCCTTCTACTTCTTGTGCTAATTTTTTGGCTTTCGATTTTATGAACTATGCAAGTTACTCATCTATTCATGTGTCATATATGCAAAAATCAAGGGAAGTAAAAATGGATGACATATACATATACAACATGTACACCTTGTCTCTTTTGTTAGCCACATTTCAGATTAAGCAACGCCGAGGACGGCTTTATTTTCAAGAAGGGGAGGATGATGAGGACATGACTACCTTGGATATGACCAAAAATATTGCATATATGCATATTTGTCAGGTGATTTCTAGTGCAAACTATTCAATAATCTATTTATGTTATCCAGAACAAAAATACTTCACACATTTTTGTGTTTTGTCTAATTGCAGGTGTATGGAACATTTGTACAATCCACATATGAAGATAAGGAAGAAAGAGATGTTTATTTGCTGTTCAAAAAGTTCTCTCACGTCACTTTTGGCCCAAGAGAAGATAGAGTCCAAGTCTCTCACGTTCTGGATTCAGTTTCGGACTGCACAGACACACTTGACTCAAAACGCACACAAGTTTTTCATACGGACTCCGAATTGGGTGATTTTTTTTGTTGGAAACTAGATTTCGTGCACTTTCCAACCCAATTGGAATCACCTTCAAATTCGTCCGGAGCGTTGAGTTGTGGACGAAACAATCTGATGCTGCAGCAGAATCCGAGTCAAACTACAAGTCCAAAGGTGTTACATCACCTCCACTTGGGTCCATTGGCCTTGTACGACCTAGATTTAGTTTTAGGCTGCCTTGGGACGTCCTCCCACCTCCTTGGCCGCCACCCCTTGCTCCTATATAAGTAGATCCATCTAGTAGCTTTTCCTTGGGATTTGTTTAGTTAAAAGTTAGCCATTGCAACTTCGTGTACTTCGTTTGTGTCCAACGACCAGACCAAGACCGCTTCCGGATCCCCACCATTATCAATACCTCATATATATTTGCAATATTCAGATTGCTTTATCATATTCTTGCTCGTTCTTCGATTGCTTGCAGGAATAGACCTTCGTGGTCAGGCTGACCGTGCTTCCGGCATCGTCAGTAACCTCAGGAGATTGGTTTAGCGATTGCTAAGGCGCAACGTCGTGCACGATTGTAGTCGGATCGTCAAAGTCGTCTCCACCAAATCGATAGTTATCATCTCATCGAAAGATCGGGACACCCCGCGTCTATCATTGCGAATATAAGATGAAAGCTTTATTGATCAAGGTGGGGTTCTGTGACGCCTTTGTCTGGTCGTTGAACACAAACGAAGTACGCGAAGTTGCAGCTATGGCGAACTTTTAATCTAAACAAAACCCAAAGTCTAAACGATGCCCTAAGGGCTGTATATATGGAGGAAGAGGGGGGAATTTCGTGGCCCTTGGTGGAGGGGTCCGAAATCAACCCTATCTCTTGTTTCCCCACACATACGGACTCTAAAAATAGCCTATACTTATGTATTTCGAAATTACATGGGCCTGGCCCAATAATAAGGTGACGCAGCACCTAAAATAGCCTCGGGACGAAATTTATGAAGTGGCATCTTGTATATTTCGTCCAAGGCTTCATGCACCCATTATGGTGGCTTCAAAGTCCTGAAATCATCACTTGTAACTCCGTTCTTGTTCCCCTTGCGCATGCCATCATCTCCATGCTTGTTCTTGCTCCAATGTTCATCCTTCTTCAAGCTAGGCCCTTCATTTGTAAGCAAAACAAATGTATCCAATTTAGGCAGCATCATATTCTCATGAACATTAGAATCATTACCAAGAAACGAAAGTACCTCGTAATTTAGTGATAGAGGCGGGGTGTCCCGATCTTTCGATGAGATGATACTACCGATTTGGTGGAGACGACTTTGACGATCCGACTACAAACGTGCACGACGTTGCGCCTTAGCAATCGCTAAACCAATCTCCTGAGGTTATTGACCACGCCGGAGCACGATCAACCTGACCACGAAGGTCTATTCCTGCAAGCAATCGAAGAACGAGCAAGAATATGATAAAAGCAATCTGAATATTGCGAATATATATGAAGTATTGATAAAGGTGGGGATCCGTAAGCGGTCTTGGTCTGGTCGTTGGACACAAACGAAGTACACGAAGTTGCAATGGCTAACTTTTAACTAAACAAATCCCAAGGAAAAGCTACTAGATAGATCTACTTATATAGGAGCAAGGGGTGGCGTCCAAGGAGGTGGGAGGACGTCCCAAGGCAGCCTAAAACTAAATCTAGGTCGTACAAGGCCAATGGGCCCAAGTGGAGGTGATGTAACACCTTTGGACTTGTAGTTTGACTCGGATTCTGCTGCAGCATCAGATTGTTTCGTCCACAACTCAACGCTCCGGACGAATTTGAAGGTGATTCCAATTGGGTTGGAAAGTGCACGAAATCTAGTTTCCAACAAAAAAAGAATAACCCAATTCGGAGTCCGTATGAAAAACTTGTGTGCGTTTTGAGTCAGGTATGTCTGTGCAGTCCGAATCTGAATCCAGAACGTGAGAGACTTGGACTCTATCTTCTCTTGGGCCAAAAGTGACGTGAGAGAACTTTTTGGACAGCAAATAAACATCTCTTTCTTCCTTATCTTCATATGTGGATTGTACAAATGTCCCATACACCTGCAATTAGACAAAACACAAAAGTGTGTGAAGTATTTTTGTTCTGGATAACACAAATAGATTATTGAATAGTTTGCACTAGAAATCACCTGACAAATATGCATATATGCAATATTTTTGGTCATATCCAAGGTAGTCATGTCCTCATCAGTTTTGCTTACAAATGAAGGGCCTAGCTTGGAGAAGGATGAACATTGGAGCAAGAACAAGCATGGAGATGATGGCATGCGCAAGGGAAACAAGTACGGAGTTACAAGTGATGATTTCAGGACTTTGAAGCCACCATAATGGGTGCATGAAGCCTTGGACGAAATATACAAGATGCCACTTCATAAATTTCGTCCGGAGGCTATTTTAGGTGCTGCGTCACCTTATTATTGGGCCAGGCCCATGTAATTTCGAAATACATAAGTATAGGCTATTTTTAGAGTCCGTATGTGTGGGGAAACAAGAGATAGGGTTGATTTCGGACCCCTCCACCAAGGGCCACGAAATTCCCCCCTCTTCCTCCATATATACAGCCCTTAGGGCATCGTTTAGACTTTGGGTTTTGTTTAGATTAAAAGTTCGCCATAGCTGCAACTTCGCGTACTTCGTTTGTGTTCAACGACCAGACAAAGGCGTCACAGAACCCCACCTTGATCAATAAAGCTTTCATCTTATATTCGCAATATCCAGATTGCAATCTCAGTTTCTTGCTTGTTCTTCGTTTGCTCGCAGGAAACAGACCCTCGTGGTCAGGTTGATCGTGCTCCGGTGTGGTCAATAACCTCTCGGAGTTGGTTTAGCGATTGCTAAGGCGCGACGTCCTCGCACGTTCGTAGTCGGATCGTCAAAGTCGACTTCCACCAAAGCGAAATCCAACATCTCATCGAAAGACGGGACACCTCCGCCTCTATCAGCGGTGATCGGCAACCGTTGTAGTCAAAAACTCTCAAAGCTTGGATAGAGCGATTACCAGGGAGAGTCAAACGCACGACGTAGATGTATGTGGAGCTGGGAAGGCTTATAATATGGTAGCAAAAAGGGTCAGCAATAATCAATTCAGAGATGCAAAGTTGAATAAACGCTCAACGACGGTACTGTGCTGGTCCTAGGCTAGACTGTGCTAGAGACGCGAGCCTAGAATACTAGCAAAATCACGGCGCGGCACGTAAACAAGGGAAAAGCACACTCTGGAATTTTTTTTCGCTCTTTTTTTTGCGCTCTTTTTTTTTGCGCTGCTTTTTTTTTGCGAAAAATCACTATAATGGCGAGTGTCTCAAAACTCTTCTTAGCTCAAACTGACAGGATGGGCACGAAATTTTTTCGACCAAATTTTTTTTTTGACTGCCCGGACCCAAAAACTGGAAACGGGTCAAAAAAAACTTCCTATAATGGCACCTGTCTCAAAACACTCAGAAACACCTAAAAATAGGATAGCCAGAAAAATTTTCGAAAAATGCGTTTTCGAAAAATTTTGGGCCTAAACGGAGCGTGGCTACCCGACTCCGGCAAGGAAACACGAATCGAAATCTAGATGGATCTCGAAAACAAACCTAATATGACAAGAACTCGGATTGGTGGTGGATATATGGTGGTAGATGGCAGCGGTGGTGGTATATGACAGCTGTGGTGGTATATGGATACGGATTCGAAGTGGTGGCGGATAAACGGTGGTGGTAGATGGCAGGGGCGATGATGATGGTGCGGCGGCGGCGTGACAACTTATGACCAGAACTCGAAACTCTAAAAGACTAGACTCTAAGACCAGCAACTAGACCGACGATGCAACCGCAAATTCAACAAAGCAAAACCCTAAAAAGATAATGCAAAGGCTCAGATTGGTTCGGATATGATGAACTAACCCTAATTTTTTTGTGGCTTTTTCGTGGACTGTAGGTATGAAGAATAGACTCGATCTAAACTACGAAAAACTGTAAAATCTCACCGAGCAACCTGGAAATCTGATACCACTTGATAGAGGCGAAGGTGTCCCGTCTTTCGATGAGATGATGGATATCGCTTTGGTGGCAGTCGACTTTGACGATCCGACTACGAACGTGCGAGGACGTCGCGCCTTAGCAATCGCTAAACCAACTCCGAGAGGTTATTGACCACGCCGGAGCACGATCAACCTGACCACGAGGGTCTGTTTCCTGCGAGCAAACGAAGAACAAGCAAGAAACTGAGATTGCAATCTGGATATTGCAAATATAAGATGAAAGCTTTATTGATCAAGGTGGGGTTCTGTGACGCCTTTGTCTGGTCGTTGAACACAAACAAAGTACGCGAAGTTGCAGCTATGGCGAACTTTTAATCTAAACAAAACCCAAAGTCTAAACGATGCCCTAAGGGCTGTATATATGGAGGAAGAGGGGGAGAATTTCGTGGCCCTTGGTGGAGGGGTCCGAAATCAACCCTATCTCTTGTTTCCCCACACATACGGACTCTAAAAATAGCCTATACTTATGTATTTCGAAATTACATGGGCCTGGCCCAATAATAAGGTGACGCAGCACCTAAAATAGCCTCGGGACGAAATTTATGAAGTGGCATCTTGTATATTTCGTCCAAGGCTTCATGCACCCATTATGGTGGCTTCAAAGTCCTGAAATCATCACTTGTAACTCCGCTCTTGTTCCCCTTGCGCATGGCATCATCTCCATGCTTGTTCTTGCTCCAATGTTCATCCTTCTACAAGCTAGGCCCTTCATTTGTAAGCAAAACAAATGTATCCAATTTAGGCAGCATCATATTCTCATGAACATTAGAATCATTACCAAGAAACGAAAGTACCTGGTAATTTAGTTGGCGTGCACGAGCTCTAGTAATTGGTCCAGTATGTATAGCAGCAGGGGCTGTGGGTGTAACAATTGTATTGATGTCCTCATGTTGATAGAGGCGGGGTGTCCCGATCTTTCGATGAGATGATAACTATCGATTTGGTGGAGACGAATTTGACGATCCGACTACAAACGTGCAACCATGTTGTGCCTTAGCAATCGCTAAACCAACTCCGAGAGGTTATTGACCACGCCGGAGCACGATCAATCTGACCACGAAGGTCTATTCCTGCAAGCAATCGAAGAACAAGCAAGAATATGATAAAAGCAATCTGAATATCGCGAATATGTATGAAGTATTGATAATGGTGGGTATCCGAAAAGTGGTCTTGGTCTGGTCGTTGGACACAAACGAAGCACACGAAGTTGCAATGGCTAACTTTTAACTAAACAAATCCCAAGGAAAAGCTACTAGATGGATCTACTTATATAGGAGCAAGGGGTGGTGGCCAAGGAGGTGGGAGGACGTCCCAAGGCAGCCTAAAACTAAATCTAGGTCGTACAAGGCCAATGGGTCCAAGTGGAGGTGATGTAACACCTTTGGACTTGTAGTTTGACTCGGATTCTGCTGCAGCATCAGATTGTTTCGTCCACAACTCAACGCTCCGGACGAATTTGAAGGTGATTCCAATTGGGTGGGAAAGTGCACGAAATCTAGTTTCCAACAAAAAAGAATCACCCAATTCGGAGTCCGTATGAAAAACTTGTGTGCGTTTTGAGTCAGGTATGTCTGTGCAGTCCGAATCTGAATCCAGAACGTGAGAGACTTGGACTCTATCTTCTCTTGGGCCAAATGTGACGTGAGAGAACTTTTTGGACTGCAAATAAACATCTCTTTCTTCCTTATCTTCATATGTGGATTGTACAAATGTCCCATACACCTGCAATTAGACAAAACACAAAAGTGTGTGAAGTATTTTTGTTCTGGATAACATAAATAGATTATTGAATAGTTTGCACTAGAAATCACCTGACAAATATGCATATATGCAATATTTTTGGTCATATCCAAGGTAGTCATGTCCTCATCAAAAAAGGTTTGAAGACATAGAGTGTCTACTCGTTCCCAGGAGCAGCAGGGTCGTTGGAGGTGTTTGGTGGTGCAGAAGTGGGTGGTGGTGAAGTTGCCTCGTCTTCATCCTCGATGACTCGTGCAGTTACTGTCGCAGCGGATGAAGAGAACTCAGAGTCTTCAAGTGATGGTGTGCTTCGCATCATAGCCCTTCTAGGAGGTGTGGTGTCAAACTTGAATCGCTTAGTGAAGCCATCCTCTTGAAGTTCAGCTTCAGTACACATCATTGATAGCCCTTTCCATGTACGACGACAGGTTTCATGGGTAACGAAAGCATTCTTGGTGGCAAGATTTCGAAGACGATTAACATCCACCAAGAGGCTTTTCATCTGACGCTTTAGCCAGTCATGATGCCTATCTTGTTTTTGATGAAGGGCCACAAGAAGCTCTCGGTCATTGAGAACACGAGCGCGCTTCTTGGGTCTTGAAGCAGTTGCACTGTCAGTGGCTTCAGTTGAAGCAGGGTGTGGTGCACGTGTAGTGCCAGCCAAAGGATACACCCTGGAGATGGCTTCAACACCTTCAACATTTTGAGTGAAGCTCTGGTGTTCTGCATTCTAAAGACTCAGAGGTTGCTTGGCAGGTTCAGGATAGATGGCTTCAGCAGAGGTATCCACATCAGGCAAGAAGATCCGATGGTTGCGGGCTGAGGGCTGATACGAGATGGTAGAGTGAAGTTTGATCAGCCTCATTACCCAAGGAGCATAGAACTTTAAACCAAACAGATCTGAGCCTGATGCAGCTAGTTGGCCTATGAAGAAGTCCTGTGCGTTGAAGCATTTGCCATGAAGAATACAAAACAGCAGAGTCTTCATTGCACCCTCGATCTTGGCATTTGGAGAGTGCCCTTTGATAGGCCAGAGAGTCCGCCGGATAATGTGATAGACGGTTCTGGGCAGGTACTCAAAGTCTTCAACGAAGAACTCTGTTGGATAAGGAGCATCGTGGGGCAATGGCTTCATCATGGAGAGCATCTGACTCATATTCGGTTCAGGCCTCTGGAATATGCTCTCAAGAGCTTCAGTGTGTAGTGGACAACCTTCCTCGAAGAATTCGCCAGGAGTGGGCAGACCGGTGAGCTCAATGATATCAAATGCATTGGCTTCGTGATGGACATTGCCGGTCATCCACTCCGGGGCCCAAGTCTTCGGATCTCTGTTGTATCCTTTGATGTGGAGGGTGGCATAGAATTGCAGCAGAAGCTCTTCATTCCAGTGCTCTTCATCAGTTACAAACTGCAGCAGACCCACTTGCTTGAAGCAATCCAACGCTTCCTCTAGACAGGGCAGACCAGCAATAGCTTCAACATCAAGGAGCTTGTGCGGGAAGATGCGACCTTGGTTGTATAGGATGCATGAATAGTAGCTGCGCTGAGGATAGCTCCAGAACCTATCTGATGAAATCCTTTCCCTTGAATAGGGGTTCTTGGAGCTGTTGAAGAACGTATTATCTGCCTTGAAGCTATTGATGTTAAAGGAGCCAGGTGCTGATGCAGGACCTGGGAACCTCGGCAGCCTTGGGACTGGCTTCTGGACATGAGGCCTGTGCTCAACATGGTAATCAAATTGAGGACCTGCAGCAGACTCAGGAACAGAAGTGTCTGGATCAGTAGCTTCGCTATCTTCTGAAGCTTTTGGTGGGGAGGGCTCCACATTGGCTTCAGTGTGGGTTGTGGCAGCCCCAATATTTTCAGCCTCCGCTTGACTAGCTGTACGGCCGGTCACAAGCACGTTCTCCTGGAGAACTGCTTCTTGGTGGAGCATAGACTTGAGGTGCTTCTTCTGCGGCTGATGCAGCCGGAATGTCTTCAGCATAGACTTGAGGCCTTGGACCTTTGCGAAGCCTGCGGAATACAGACGACGCCTGTGGGGTTGGAGTGGGCTGGGCCTCATTGTCTTCTTCCTCTTGAGGGCGATCCGCCCATGACGCATCTTGTGCAATTGGCGTCAGAGGACGACCAATGCTGATGAGTTCGCTGTGTTCATACTGAGGAAGGGCTGCATCATCTTGTACATTGTCCTGATGACCAATGTCTTCAGCAGCGATGGGGTCGGCTGCTGGTATGTCTTCAGCTTCAGGAGCCTCTATGGAAGCAGGCTCATGAACTGTCAGTTGTCGTTCTGCGTCAGGATAGACGACAGAAAGGGTTCAACCATCAAGGGCTCTGTGGGAGCAGCCCGAGCTTTCTTGATCTTTTGCTTCTTTTGAGTGGGGGCAGAAGGAGAGGCTTCAGAGTGTTTCTGCTTCCTGGCTTCAGCCTCTGCAGTTCGCGTCTTCTTGAGCTCTGAAGCGGTTGACCGGCTTTTTGGCTTCGAGCCAGTCGTTGTAGTTGGGAAGACAACTGGAACTGCTTCTTGCCTTGGTGCCTCTGGTTCAGCCATAGCAGGCTTCTTCTTCTTCTTCGCGACCATCTTGGGGTCGATGCCAGGACGCCCAAGTGCCTTGCGCTTCTCGGCCTCATTGTAGGCCTGCACACATCTGTCTGCCAGAGTCTTCATTCGCTCCCGCGAACCTTGAGCTTCTGCATGCTTCTTCAGAATGTTTTCCTTTAGTTCGTGCAACATGATCTTGAAGCTCTTCACTTCTTGCATGCTGAGCTTGGCCATATGCTTCTTGAACTGAGCCTTTTCATGATCAATTTTCTGCTTCAGTTCAACAGTGCGCTGGGCAATTGCAAGTTCTGAAGCAATAGCGCCTTGGAAGGCGACACTGAGGCCAACGGGCAGCTGCAGATCTTCGAAGCTGATGTTTGGTGTGGCGAACCATTCGTCGATGAAGTTGTGGATGATGGCGACATCAAAGAGAGGCAAATTGTTGAAGATTTCAGCTTCTTCTTTGCTCTTGATGAGCTGCTCGAGAGCGTCATCTCCAAGATCTTCATCACTTGACAGATCAATGGCTTCGCCCTTGAGATTTTTGGTGAAGGGGCCGCCTTTGAAGCTTTTGGCTTCTTCGACTGCTTTGGCTTCGGTACAGCAGGTGATGAGGACATGACTACCTTGGATACGACCAAAAATATTGCATACATGCATATTTGTCAGGTGATTTCTAATGCAAACTATTCGATAATCTATTTATGTTATCCAACAAACTATTCGATACAACCTGAAAACTGATACCACTTGATAGAGGCGAGGGTAGCCACGCTCCGTTTAGGCCCAAAATTTTTTGAAAACGCATTTTTCGAAAAAAATTCTGGCTATCCTATTTTTAGGTGTTTCTGAGTGTTTTGAGACAGGTGCCATTATAGGAAGTTTTTTTTGACCCGTTTCCAGTTTTTGGGTCCGGGCAGCCGAAAAAAAAAAAATTTGGTCGAAAAAATTTCGTGCCCATCCTGTCAGTTTGAGCTAGGAAGAGTTTTGAGACACTCGCCATTATAGT
>NC_041390.1:290524349-290527562 GCF_002162155.2 Triticum dicoccoides
TATTACAAGATGGCAAACCTGTTGCATACTTTTCTGAAAAATTGAGTGGGCCTAGTCTGAATTATTCTACTTATGATAAAGAATTATATGCTCTTGTTCGGACTTTAGAAACATGGCAACATTATTTATGGCCCAAAGAATTTGTTATACATTCTGATCATGAATCTTTGAAACATATTAAAAGTCAAGCTAAACTGAATCGTAGACATGCTAAATGGGTTGAATTCATTGAGACTTTCCCTTATGTCATTAAACACAAGAAGGGAAAAGAAAATGTTATTGCTGATGCATTGTCTCGTCGCTATACTATGCTTTCACAACTTGACTTCAAAATATTTGGTTTGGAGACCATCAAAGATCAATATGTGCATGATGCTGATTTTAAAGATGTAATGCAGAATTGTAAAGAAGGAAGAATGTGGAACAAGTTTGTCGTTAACGATGGATTTGTGTTTCGTGCTAACAAGAATAAATATCCCATACACCTGCAATTAGACAAAACACAAAAGTGTGTGAAGTATTTTTGTTCTGGATAACATAAATAGATTATTGAATAGTTTGCACTAGAAATCACCTGACAAATATGCATATATGCAGTATTTTTGGTCATATCCAAGGTAGTCATGTCCTCATCATAAGGTTACTGACTATGCCGGAAACACGGTCAGCCTGATCACGAAGGTCTATTCCTGCAAGCAATCGAAGAACGAGCAAGAATATGATAAAGCAATCTGAATATTGCAAATATATATGAGGTATTGATAATGGTGGGGATCCGTAAGCGGTCTTGGTCTGGTCGTTGGACACAAACGAAGTACACGAAGTTGCAATGGCTAACTTTTAACTAAACAAATCCCAAGGAAAAAGCTACTAGATGGATATATACTTATATAGGAGCAAGGGGTGGCGGCCAAGAAGGTGGGAGGACGTCCCAAGGCAGCCTAAAACTAACCCTAGGTCGTACAAGGCTCATGGGCCCAAGTGAAGGTGATGCAACACCTTTGGGCTTGTAGTTTGACTCGGATTCTGCTGCAATGTCAGATTGTTTCGTCCGTAACTCAACGCTCCGGAAGAATTTGAAGGTGAATCCAATTGGGTTGGAAAGAACACGAAATCTAGTTTCCAACAAAAAAAGAATCACCCAATTTGGAGTCTGTATGAAAAAGTTGTTGGCGTTTTGAGTCAGGTATGTCTGTGCAGTCCGAATCTGAATCTAGAACGTGAAAGACTTGGACTCTATCTTCTCTTGGCCCAAAAGTGACGTGAGAGGACTTTTTGAACACAACATAAACTTCTCCTTTTCCCTTATCTTCATATGTGGATTATACAAATGTCCCATACACCTGCAATTAGACAAAACACAAAAGTGTGTGAAGTATTTTTGTTCTGGATAACATAAATAGATTATTGAATAGTTTGCATTAGAAATCACCTGACAAATATGCATGTATGCAATATTTTTGGTCGTATCCGAGGTAGTCATGTCCTCATCAGCAGGAGCTCCATCAGACTCAGAGTCAGCTGGAGGGTCATTCACGGCAGTCCCTTGGACTAAGATGCGGGTGATGAGGCCCTCAAGGTTGGCATACGGACCGATGATATTGGGTTCTGCGTCGCGTGTGCCATCTGCCCTTGGTGCTGAGGGACCAGGGTTGAAGTCTAACCCAAATTTCTTCTTGTTCTGCTTCGTTGAGTTTTGGGCAAACTGGAAGTTGCACTTGAACAGATTGTCGTCACGACACCAAAGTAGTGACGACGGATGTGCATCATCAGGCTGTGGCCCACGAACCATGGATGGATAGAAGCTTTGGGCAATAGCTTCATCTCTGGACCTGGATACAAGGTTCTTGTATAAGATGTCTCCCCACGGTCTTTTGATGGCACTTTTCTCAGCATACTCTTGGGTTGTGAAGCGGTATTTGAACCATTGCTCTGTCCAATAGCGTCGAATCCATTGGATTCAGGTCTTGCGTTGACCATAATTCTCTTCAGGATCTGTTTTATACATTTCTGCCAGTTCATCAGGCAGATCTTTGGATGTTCCTCCACGTCGTTGTCTGCCCCCCTTCCTTGCTGCTGCTTCTAAAGCCATAAACTTTAACTTGAAAGGCTTCAAAATTTTCAAAGGCTTCAAAGGCTTTCTTTTGCTGGACCAACAGGAACTGGCTTCAGGAGAATTTATGTGATGCTGTAGGAATTCTGCAAATGAATGCAGACTATGAGAACCAAAGGATTCTCCCACGGACATGTACCTATGACAGCATTAAGGTGCGAGGGAAGGGGAAGAGGTCATATGCATTCTCAGAAGGTTTTGAAGATTAATCAGTTTAGAAGACATTGACCTCATCGTGCGAAGACATTCACTCATAGATAAGAAGTTGGTTCTAGATTTGTACGAACCCACAGATCAGTACAAGTGAGGAATCTAACTACTTCATGAAGCACAAGTGAATATACTAGGCATGTTATGAGATGCAGATTGAGAGATCTAACTTGTGTGAAGAGAAACTTCTTATGGTAGAAAGTGACAGAACCATGAGATCAAAAGGGGCTGTAAAAAGAAGTTTTATTTACCACACTTGGAACTGCTAGACGGAGTGGGAGATGATGCCGAGCAGTTCAATCCTCCGTGCCCTAACTTGGCGACGGACGACACCTACGGCGACGGCGGAGAGGACGATGTCCGCGATCGGCGTGAAGACGGCGTCGGAGAGGTTGCGGCAGTGAAGCGCTTCGTCGTCGGCGTCATCGAGAGCTAGCGGTGGTGCTAGGGTTCGTGCCAGGGTGGAAGAAGGAGACAATGACCACGGTAAGTGTGAATTTATAGGCACAGGGGCGGCACTGTGCTATTACACAGGTGCCCCTGGCAATTCGCATCTGAGGAACGCGTGGCCAGTTTGCAGAAGTTTGGGGTTTGTTCCATGTCTCACGCACGCCTGGATTGTCGGGCGGTCGTTCCTGCTTCTCCGGATTTTATGTGGAGGAATGAGCATTGAAAACGGACTTTATGGTTGTCTCTATATCTTCTGCTGACAAGGACGCAGTGAAGACATTCGACAGTTTCAATAGAATGTATATGACTTAGGGAGATAGAGTTTGAGATAGAAAGCATAGAGAAGTTTGGGGTCCGATCACATTCACTTAGTTCAAAAGATTCAACACGAAGACATAGCTATAAGTGAATGCTGTAGAGGACAGAACACTAGCATATAT